>NW_026067974.1:14953204-15003204 GCF_014885135.2 Alexandromys fortis | reverse complement strand
GGTGTGTGGAGAGACAGTCCAAAGGGAAAAGGGGGATCTTTTTTTTTTAAACATTTATTTATTTATTATGTATACAATATTCTGTCTGTGTGTATGCCTGCAGGCCAGAAGAGGGCACCAGACCCCATTACAGATGGTTGTGAGCCACCATGTGGTTGCTGGGAATTGAACTCAGGACCTTTGGAAGAGCAGGCAATGCTCTTAACCTCTGAGCCATCTCTCCAGCCCGAAAAGGGGGATCTTGATGTCTTCATCTGGCCTCCAAGGGGGTGTAAACACACACACACACACACACACACACACAGGAGGGGGAGAGAGAGACAAACAGAGAGAGAGAGACTGAGAGACTATGCCTTTCAACCTTTTCCAGCAGTGAAGGTCCTGGCAGATTGGACCACAGGACCATAGATCCAATCTTAGAATGCAAGGACCTCACTGGCACACAAATAGTTCTCAGTATCATAAGCAAGACACCTGGAGTTTTTTCATGCACTATCCCTTGACAAAAACTAGATAACTTGCCGGGCAGTGGCGGCGCACGTCTTTAATCCCAGCACTTGGGAGGCAGAGGCAGGCGGATCTCTATGAGTTCGAGGCCAGCCTGGTCTAGAAGAGCTAGTTCCAGGACAGGCTCCAAAGCCACAGAGAAACCCTGTCTTGAGGAAAAAAAAAAAAAAAAAAACTAGATAACTTGCCAGGCGGTGGTGCACGCCTTTAATCCCAGCACTTGGGAGGCAGAGGCAGCTGGTTCTCTGTGAGTTCAAGGCCAGCCTGGTCTACAGAGCAAGTTCCAGGACAGGCTCCAAAGCTACAAGGAAACCGTGTCTCGAAAACGAAAAACAACAACAACAAAAAAAACAGCTAAATAATTAGGCAAGTGCCAATAGCAGGGCAGGCATTTCTTGTTCTTGTCAAGACCGGCTACCATTTCTGAGGGGTGTAGGTACCTCTGATACGTCAGGAGTAAAAAAGGCTAAGAACCACAGGGCAAGTCTATCTGCAAGTCTATTGTTAAGGGAGGGAGACTGGGGCATTAGAGCTGCTTTATAGAGTTAGAGATTTATTCTTCTTGGCTCCTGGCTTGGAGCCAGGAGAAGCTGATTCCCGAGGAGGAGCTTTCTACTGTCTTGACGTAGGGAGCTACTTCCTTCTGTGGCTGTAACAGTGCCTTGTTCCTGTAAAGACCCCCCACTCCTGCTCACGCAAGCAAAGTTAAATTCAGTGAGTCCAAAGAAAAGAAAAAGTATATCAAAGTAGGAGGGGCTTTGTCAGGAAGAAGATAGGTTTCTTCTGGAAGAGATGGGAGAGGGCTGGCAAGGTGGCTCAAAGGGAAAAGAACTCTACCATATCTGAAAACCTGAGTTCAGTCCCCAGAATCCACGGGGCAAAAGGAGAGAACCTACTCCCACAGATGTCTTCAGACCTTGAAAGCACACACACACCAAGTAGTTAAAGAAAGCTTATGTTTGAATTTGTCGAATAATTTTTTTTAACTGGAGAGGGAGTGAGTTCTAAGGCACTGGGCAGGGTGTGTCTACATCTAGACAGTGGAGGGGTGTGTCGTGTACAGGAGCTCAAGCAATGTCAGGATGTGTGAAGCAAGGGGTCCATTGAATTATAATATGAATTCTATTTGCAAATTCAAGGCCAGTCTGGCTGCCTAGCAACTCTGTTGGGGATGGGTAGGAGAATATAGACACCATTCATCTGGAGACACAGCGTAAGTCATCTTGGCAATAGAAGGCAAGGAGAAAGTTCCAGGAATTTAACAGGCAGGATTTTAACAGCAGGCACAAACTGTCTTTTTTTTTTGTTTGTTTGTTTGGCTTTTTGAGACAGGGTTTCTCTGTTGCTTTGGAGCCTGTCCTGGAACTAGCTCTTGTAGACCAGGCTAGCCTCGAACTCACAGAGATCCACCTGATTCTGCCTCCTGAGTGCTGGGATTAAAGACGTGCGCCACCACCGCCTGGCCACAAATTGTCTTTTTTCCCCCATTCCCTAATTCTTTCCATAATTTATTTATTCTATTTATTTATTTGTACTGGGGATTGACGTTGGGACTATAGACCACTAGCTACATCCTTAACACTTTTATTTTGAGATGGAGTCTCTATAACTTACTCAGGTTGACTCTGAACTCACTCTAGCCCAGGCAGGCATTGGCCTTTTGCTTCTCCTGCCTCAGGTTCCCAAGCTGCTGGCATTACGGGTCTGAGTCACCAGGCCAAGTACACCAATCTTTCAACCACCCATCTCTTCCCCTCTTTTGTGTGTGTTGCTTTGAGACAGAGTTCCGTGTGACCAAAACTGGCCTGATTGCCACAGCCCACGAAGCTGATCTTGGAATTCCCAATCCTTCTGCCTCAGTTTCCAGAGTGCCAAGACCTTGGGCCCTCTGCATCTTCAGCTAAGGGCATTCCCCTATAACTCACTTAGAGCTGATGCGGAAGAGTGCTGTTTATTGGCTTGCTTCTCATGACTTAGCCTGCTTTCTTATAGACCCTAGACATGCTAGTCTATGTTGGTGTACAAAAGAGTTCCACGATAGCTCAGAACGGAGTATAACAAAGATTTATTTATTTGGGGATAAACTCACAGAAAGGGTAGTGATCTGCAGTTTTTTGAAAGCAGAGTTTTGATAATAGTAGCCCCTAATTTTTTTAATTAATTTATTTATTTTTAATTTATTTATTTTACGTATATAGTGTTCTGGGCACCAGATCTCATTATAGATGGGTGTAAGCCATCATGTGGTTGCTGGGAATTGAACTCAGGACCTTTGGAAGATCAGGCAATGCTCTTAACCACTGAGCCATCTCTCCAGCCCCTAGCCCCTAAATTTTATCTTCCTTCTGTCCCATATCAGGTGACTCCTTATATGAGACAGAAACTCTGAATTTTTCTTTTAACAACATGCTTGGATTTAGAGAAAGATAGCCACTGTCCAACTCCAAAGCCAGCTTTGATTTTTAATAAATAGTGACTACTATTATATGTATATCAATAAGATCTTACCCTGTAGAGGATATTAGTATTATAAGTCAGATTTCTCTTTCTTGGTGATTCTCTTTATCAATGGTTTCTCCTTTTCAAACCAAATCTTTATTAATTTTGATGGTATCCATAGCGTTTCTTCTACTGTGAACACTAGAGCGAAACCCCTTCCCCAACATAGCACATCTCCTGGTTTCCATTCTGAGGTTAACATATCTTTGAAATACACCAGCTGATTTAATTCAAAAGTTTTTTCCTATTATCCAATGTCTCTCTGCTGCCATTGTTCCTTTCTCATTAAGAAAATTCAAGGTTACTAAAACATTATGCAATCTATTTCTAGGGGTATTTTTCATCCTTTTCTGTTTGTTTAACATATCCTTTATAGTTCAATTTGGTCTTTCTATAACTATCTGACCTGTAGGATTGTGTGATATACNATTTTTTTTTTTTTTGAGACAGGCTTTCTCCGTAGCTTTTGGTTCCTGTCCTGGAACTAGCTCTTGTAGACCAGGCTGGCCTCAAACTCACAGAGATTGCCTGCCTCTGCCTCCTAAGTGCTGGGATTAGCTTTATATTATAATAAACAAAAAACCAGTTTCATCTTCTTAGAGACATATGCTGGATCATTGCCTGTCTTTATTTGTGCAGGTATATACATGATGGCCATAACTTCCAGTAAAGGTGTGATTATCGAATTAGCCTTTTCCAAACTCAAAGCAAGTGACCATTGAAAACTTGAATGGGTGTCAATGGTGTGGTGTACATATTTTAATTTTCCAAATCTACAAAGTGGAACACATCCATCTGTCTACCTGATTCCATTCTTTTGGGTACCCTTTGGGTTACTTCCTGCAGGTGTTTTTTTTTTAATTTTTTAATGGTTTATTTAACTTTATTTTATGTGCATTGGTGTGAAGGTGTCAGATCCCCTGGAACTGGATCTTCAGACAGTTGTGAGCTGCCATGTGGGTGCTGGGAATTGAACTCGGGTCCTTGGGAAGAACAGTCAGTTCTTTTAACCACTGAGCTACCTCTCCAGCCCCCTGCAGGTGTTTTTTATGAAGAACAAGTAGGATATTTCATTATAATCTCCTTAGCTTGCTGCCATGTAAAAGAAAAGTCCCTTTTTAAACCTTTGCTATTGATATGATGTTTTTATGAAATTCTGAGGTCTTCAACACATTTCCAATCAATAATCAATCAATTTCTGCATTACCTTGTGCTAGAGAACCTGGCGTGCTGGTATGGGATCTGATGTGTGTTATGTATATGGGACAAAGCCTATACCTGATTATATCTTGAACCTGCATAATTAATGAAGTCAGTTCTGTATCATCTGGTATAAACTCAGTGGTTTCAATATGCAAAGAACTTTTTCTGAATATTGTGAATCAGTATCTGTTTTGAGAGGTTCTTTAAAATCCTTTAGTACCTTGAGAATAGCACGTAATTTTGACTTTTGGACAGAATCATAAGGGCTTTGTTCTACTTTACTTAAACCTTCTGATTTGTAACCTACCTTCCCTGATTTATTTGCATCAGTATAGAATGTAGGTGCTCAAGATCAAAAACACTGATGACAACTTATGCTGGAGAGGCATAAGGGAACACTAATGCATTGCTGGTGGGAATGCAAGCTGGTACAACCCCTTTGAATGTCAGTGTGGCAATTTCTCAGAAAACTGGGAAACAAGCTTCCTCAAGACCCAGTAATGCCACTTTTGGGTATATATCCAAAGGATGCTCAATTGTGCCACAAGGACATGAGCTCAACTTTGTTCATATGGCCAGAACCTGGAATCAACCTAAATGCCCCTCAACCAAAGAATGGATAAGGAAAATCTGGCATATTTACACAATGGAGTACTACACAGCAGAAAAAATAACGACATCTTGAATTTTGCAGGCAAATGGATGGGGGAATGACATAGGCCACATCTATACCCATTTTGTCTGTGTCTATTTTGTCACACAGACAGAAAACACCTCTTCCCTAGGCGGCCTCCTAGTTTACAATAGAAGGAACTGAATGGCATTAGCATATCCCGACCACTTTGTTTTACCATCAAAGAGCCAGGCGACCACCTCCTGGGTGGAAGGTGCACACTGAGCCTTGTACATTGCTCAGATTCTCTGACCACCAGAAAATGTGGAATGTGGGCGGGTATAATTCAGTCCCCACAGGTACCTCTGAAAGTTTGCCAGTTATTTTGTGTTTTTATACCACCTGAATGGTTGGTGACTGTTTTTTATAATATCCTTCCCAGAAACATGAGTTGGTTTATGTTCCATTTCTAAGACTGCAGGAATATTAATCTGTGTTTTCCATTTTGTAAGCAGAGACTGCTTTTCCATTTCCCAGCTGCCCAGACTTGAATAATCGACACAGAAACTATATTAATTATAACAGTGTTTGGCCAATGGCTTAGGTGTCTTTCTAGCTATCTCTTATATCTTAAATTAACTCATTTCTATTATTTTGTATTTTATTGCAAGGCTTGTGGTTTGTTACTTCTTGCTTCTTGGGCAGCTACATGGTGTCTGCCTCCTTTAGCAGCTACATTGTATCTCCCTGACCCCGCCTACTTTCACTCTATGTTTTTGTTTGGATTTGGGGGGTGGGTGGGCTTTATTCTGCCTGCCATAGGCCTAAGCAGCTTATTTAGAATTAACCAACAGCAATAAAACATATTTATAGCATACAGAGGGGAATCCCACATCAAGTCTAAATTCTAGAAAGCGGCCTTTTCTCTGCAATTCATATGAACTGATTTGAAGAAAAGCTTTGTGTCTAGAAAGAAAATAGAGATGCTGACCTTAGGTCACAGTCCCGGGTTCTAGTCAATTTACTTAGCTTTCCAAGGGGATGTGAAGAAGCAAAACTGAGGACCAGAAGACTACATACAGCACGCAGACTTCCAGCCCATCTGGAACCTTTTTATCCTGCAGAAGCCCTCTTGCTCCTTCCCAAAGATATTTGAGATGCAAAAGTTTCCTGTATTTTTCTTAAAGCTGTGATGTAAATCTACTTCCTGACGTTAATTTCTGACACCTGTTTTTTCCATAGAGCAGTGAGCATGAACCTTACATTTCAGTAACAAAGAGTGGGTGAGAATTCCTGGATATAATGGCTAGTCTATTGCAGCTGCCTGTTCCTGTCACGATATAACCTGTTGTGATGATCACTTGCCCTCTCAGTGTGGCAAGATAGCCCACAGTAATACCTTCCAACCACATGAAGTTCAATTCATTGGAGTAACTTGGACTCAAATTCCAGATTATGTACATACTACTATCAGGCTGGGATGGCTCTGGAAGCCCTACGGCACACTCAGACTTGTGCCTAGAAGTAACCTTTATTGTATTGACTTGTGTATGGGATATCCAGACATTTGAGGTTGATTCTTTTTTTTTTTTTAAGATTTATTATGTGGGGCTGGAGAGATGGCTCAGTGGTTGAGAGCATTGCCTGCTCTTCCAAAGGTCCTGAGTTCAATTCCCGGCAACCACATGGTGGCTCACAACCATCTGTAAGGAGGTCTGGCGCCCTCTTCTGGCCTTCAGGCATACACACAGACAGAATATTGTATACATAATGAATAAATATTTTAAAAAAAGATTTATTATGTGTAGTGTTCTGTCTGCATGTCAGAGAGGCACCAGATCTCACTACAGATGGTTGTGAGCCACCATGTGGTTGCTGGGAATTGAACTCAGGGCCTCTGGAAGAACAGCCAGCACTCTTAACTTCTGAGCCATCTCTCCAGCCCCAAGGTTGACTCTTTTATCAATCACTCAGAAGCTATCCGTCTTCAATGGCAACAACATTCATGGTGGATTAATCAAAATTAACCAAATGTTAAAGTCCAAAGAGACCTTACCAGCACCAGTGTAGATGCTGGACTAGGAATTCTAGGACAAGTTGAATTCACTAAAAATGAAGAAAGATATTCCTTATGTACAAGTTACTTACTTTTCTACTTTTCTATTACTATGATGAAGCTTCATGATTGAGAGCAACGGGGGGGGGGGGGGGGGGGGGGGGGGGGGGGGGGGGTTAATTTGGCTTACAAATTCTGATCACTGTGGGAAGCCAAGGCAGGAACTCAGATAGGGCTGGAACCTGGAAGCAGGAGCTGATGCGAGGCCACGGAGGAGTGTTGCGTATTGGCTTGTTTCTCTTGACTTGCTCAGGCTGCTTTCTTAGAGACCCCAGAATCCTAAGCCCAGGGGTGGCCCCACCCACAATGGCTCTTCCACATTAATTACTAATTAAGAAAATACCCTGCAGGCTTGCCTGCCTAAGGCCTGTTGATCTTTGTTTGTTTGTTTGCTTTGGAGACAGAGTTTCTCTGCATAGCCTTGACTGTCTTGGAACTAGGTCTGTAGACCAGGCTGGCCTCAAGCTCACAGAGATAGATCTACCTGCCTTCGTCTCCTGAGTGCTGGGTTCAAAAACTTGTGCTGCCACCTCTCCGCAGCCCAATCTTAATAGAGGCACATTTTTTCATCTGAGGCTCCCTCTTCTCAGATGACTCTAGCTTTCCAGGGATGACATTAAAAACTAGCCAGCGGGGCTGGAGAGATGGCTCAGAGGTTAAGTGCACTGGCTGTTCTTCCAGAGGTCCTGAGTTTTTTTGTTTGTTTGTTTGTTTTTGTTTTGTTTTGTTTTGTTTTTTGAGACAGGGTTTCTCTGTAGCTTTTGGTGCCTGTCCTGGAACTAGCTCTTGTTGACCAGGTTGGCCTCGAACTCACAGAGATCCGCCTGCTTCTGCCTCCCAAGTGCTGGTATTAAAGGCATGTGCCACCACCGCCCAGCCTTTCCTTGATTTTTTGAGACAGGGTTTCTCCGTGTAATAGTTCTGGCTGTCCTGGATCGCGCCCTGTAAACCAGGCTGGTCTCCAACTCACAGAGATCCGCCTGCCTCTGCCTCCCAAGTGCTGGGATCGAAGGCGAAGGCGTGTGCTAACACCCGACGAGGCTGCATTTCTTGATCTGCTAATTTCAGCTTGCTAGGCCAGACTATGTTCTTGATTATTTTAAAATTAGATATAGTAGTCCTGTTTTATGTCACATGTACATACTTATGTCACATGTGCATATTATGTCAAATACAGAGGGTGCAGGAGAAGAAAAAAGTCAGGTCCACATCATGATGGCTGGTGTTTTGACATGATCCAAGAGTTCGTTTCTTAGTAGCTTTCCCAGTGTTTCCTCTCCTGAAGACTGCTGTCCTGCCCACTAATCAGGCCCCATCGATATTAGATGTCAGATATTAATATCAGATCTTAGCTACCATGGACCTTATAATATTTATTTATTTTTTAAAAAACAATTATTTATTTATTATGTATACAATACTCTGTCTGTGTGCATGCCTGAAGGCCAGAAGAGGGCACCAGACCTCTTTACAGATGGTTGTGAGCCACCATGTGGTTGCTGGGAATTGAACTCAGGACCTTTGGAAGAGCAGGCAATGCCCTTAACCTCTGAGCCATCTCTCTAGCTCCCACCTTATAATATTTAATAAGTAATATATATCCTCTGCATGCCCGAAATGTGATGCTGTCCAACAGAGTAACCGAATGAAAATGTTTTTGAAAGAAGTCGTGTCCGCAGAACTATGGAGAGATTGTAATTTAGAAGAGAGGTTTGGACAAAAATGGACCAGCAATCAATTGATTTTGAGCGGAGAAATGGATTAACTTCGAAAGATCTGTTACTTCTTATGTAAAATTAAATTAACGACATTATCCACCATAAGGACTCTGAAGCCTGAGATAACGTTACACAGTGCTTTTAAAACCTGGTGGATAAAAAGTGAGTGGTTAACTGCTGTGGCTACTGTGGTTACTAGAGCGGAGCCATGGTTTTAACACCTTTCTCTGATCATTTTGTTCCTGAAATGTGAGGTTCGTATTCACTGCTCTAGGGGAAAAAACAGGTGATAGAAATTGCGCCAGGAAGTACATTTCCTCCACTGGCCCTGAAGAAAAGTAGTGGATAAAAAGGTGAAGACTGAGCCTGGACCCGCTGCGGCTCTGTGCAGAGCTCGGCCCGACCACGCCCACCTCCTCCCGTGCTGGCGGCAGACGCTTGGCCCCGTTTTCCGGTCCCGCCCCTTCCGCTGGCTGGACGTCCG
Source organism: Alexandromys fortis (assembly GCF_014885135.2). Classification (NCBI taxonomy): domain Eukaryota; kingdom Metazoa; phylum Chordata; class Mammalia; order Rodentia; family Cricetidae; genus Alexandromys; species Alexandromys fortis. The sequence continues at coordinate 14,994,064 of NW_026067974.1, read as the reverse complement.
ATCAGCGTGCACGCCCGCGCGTCCCTCCTGTTCTCAGCGAGCCAGGCAGTAAGCGCCGCCGAGATTGGGCTAGCGGCCGAGGCCGAGGCTGAGTCGGAGCCCCGGTAGGTAGCGGCGCGGGCGAAGGGAAGCCGCCAGCCCCGGGAGGGGGCGGGCCCGACGGGTGGCAGCCGCGAGCGCTGGCTTTGTTTCCTCCTGCGGCGCCGCGCGCGCTGGGGGCCGGGTCTGCGCGGGACCACCGCCGAGCGCGGGATCCCGCGGCCCAGTCTGGTGCATTGTGCGCGCCTTTTTTTTTTTTTAAGCATGTATTTGTAGCTGACCCTGGGGCAAACAAGCTCGTTTATCGTCGTCTTGACAACAAACCTGCGAAATCAAGTGTTATTTCCCTTGTACAGCCGTGGAACCGGAGGAACGAAAACGTTTACCACTGGAAAGGGATGGAAAATCCGAGGTTCTGGCCAAAGCCTCTGGGCCTTAGAGCTGTGGCGTCGGCCCCAGTTTTGATTTTTGAATCTAACCTCTGCCCTTTCCAATAGTATGACCTTCCTCATACCCTCATACTCTCAGTTTGCTCATCTGAAAAGTGGGGACGAAACCCATCTCAAGCTCGGTGGTAGATGCAAAACGGCATCTACCATCTTATTTTCAGACCTTGTTTTTCATGGCTTCCCTCAGAGAAGCTAAAATGGTTGGTTTTCCAAATTCTTTTAGTTTACTTTAGGTCTGGGGACGAAGTCAATCTCCCACTCAACCCACTAAGTTAAGGGCCTCCCAGGAGCATCCAGGCCAGCGTGATCTGCATACAGCAAGATTTTGGCCCCAGATGAAAATTTAAATACATAACGCTAAAATGTTGAGGGCCTCAGAGTACCTGACTCCTATTTTTTTATTTTTATTTATTTATTTATTATTTATTTATTTTTTGCTTCCCAGGGGAGGCAGAGACAGGCACCTCTGGTGTTACGCTAAGGAGTGTTCGCAGCTCCTGTGACGACCCTGGGTTACAGGGACATTATTACCTGGTTACACTTTCCCTGTGTGTTTCTGTTTTAAAGGTGATACATTGAAGTTTCGAATGGCATACATTTTGGGTTTTCTGTGCGTGTATTTTAACCCACAGCTTGTTAAATTGGGTGCTGACCAATTTACCTGAATGTGAGGACTGATGAAAATACGGCAACACGATCGTGCAACAACCAGTCATTAGTTCAGAATCCAACACCGAATAGCTTATGTGTTTCTGGCAGAGTCTGTCAGAATTCACCCTTGACCTCAGCACAGCCTTGATTTCCCAGCACAGAATGGACACTTGCTTGTACACAGCAAAGTCTTCTGTTAACAGAAACAGTGATTCCTCACTCAGCATGTGATAAGTGAGTTATCTTTGGGTAAGGTTGTGTTGTTAGGCTGTTTTATCTTACCAAGCATGGTGGAGCACACCCATTTTTTATTTTGAGATGTGGATCTCCACCGCTGCTGGCTTCCAAAGATTAGCAGAGTTAAGGATGACCTCGAACTCCTGATCTTTGATGGTCTTCATGCTTCCACCTCTAAGTGCTGGGGTTCCAGACACATCTGTGACACGTATTATGTTATTGCAAGTCAGGTGGGAGCCCTTTGATAATCTCAACCATTACCACTAGATATGTATGTCCATGTGAATATCAGCTTTTTAAGTGAAGCCAAGGGCTGAAGTCTAGTAATCCCAGTGTCTAGTCTTGGGAGGTAGAGGTCAAAGGAACAGTTCAGTGTGATTCTGGGATATGTAGCCATTTGGAAGTCAGCTTGGCTACATGAGACCCTGTCTCAAAAACCAAATAACAAGAAATTTGCGTTGTTTCCAGGGCCTAATGCTTGGTGGCCAAGTATACTATATCCTTAGTCCAAGAATATGTTTTTGTCTTTTTTTTCAAGTGGGTGTTTTGCTTGAATGAGTGTTTGTGCCCCATATGTATGCTTGATGCCCATGGAAGTCAGAAGAGGTCATCGAACCCTTTGGAACAGGAATTATGGACAGTTGTGAACCATCATGTGGATGCTGGGATTGAACCCAGGTCCTCTACAAGTGCAACCAGTGCTCTTATAACCACTGGGCCTCTCTCCAGCTGTTGAACAACTTTTATAAAGATTTAATTAAAATATATTTTGAAAGAAAATATTTTTTGGGAAATTTGTTACTATTAGGTAGGGCTTGGTAACCCAAGCCTTTACTCCCGGCACTTGGGAGGTTGTGTTGCAGGCCAGCCTGGTCTACAGAGAGTTCCAGGACAATCAGGACTACATAGAGAAATCCGTTACTTTTAAGAGTGGTTGCATCATAAAATTGTTATTTAATTGGAGAAAATTAAACACTGTACAGTAGAAGATGCCCTGTTGCTGTTATTTATTGATTGGTTGAGAAAAGATACCACTCAGGTTGGTGTGAGGATTCTCTCACCTTGCTTCCCTAGCTCTGGGATTAGACGAGCCACTGCGCCTAGCTTAGCTACCTGCTTGTATTAAAATGGCAGAAATAGTACATGGGGGGGCGAGGTATGGGGATGGAATTTGTAAAATGCTTTGACCAAACAATGCTGTTTCCAAAAGAATGTTTCTGAAATTTGTAATTATTCCCAGGCTCCAGGGCAGCTCAAAGCCTGTGGTTCAGTTTAGGTAAAGCCCTGATGTTTCTTTATGTAAGATAGGACTTGCGAAGAATCGCTGTTTGGGCCTACTTAGAAAGTCACATTTAAGAGGGAAAACTATTATCTTTAAAGTCCATGTGTTTTCCACAAATGAAGGTTTAAAGGGAGAAAATATTTCCTTGCTGCCCAGACAGATGGTGCGGAGCAACTGATGGGGGAGATGTTGGATTTATAGCAAAAGTTCAGGCTGACAGTGGACATGTGACTAGCTCACTTCAGGTCGCCATAGACCCTTGGAGCTAAAAACAAATACATTAATATACCCTACAAAAGGCATTAACTTCATCAAGAATTCATAAAGAATGGCCTTTAATGGCCATTTGTTTACAAACCTTTGCTAAGACATGGACTATGATTACAAAGGTTTGTTTATATTCAGATTTAGGGTGGTTCTTAGGGTGAGAAAGCAGAAAGATGAAGCTATAGTTTTGATTGAGAAAAGAACTAATTTTGTTAATGTTTTTCATTATGATTAGACCTTCCAAAACTTGTAAGATACTGTCAAAGAACTCAGTGATTTAAGTATGTCTCCTCAAGGAAGAAACTAACATCTAATGTTACAATATAAAACGGAAAGTTTTACCTTAAGAGATAACATAGGCCAGGTGGTGGTGCTTGCCTTTAACCCCAGGAGGCAGATCTCTGAGTTCCAGGCAAGCCTGGCTGGCTACAAAGTGAGTTCCAGGCCAGCCAGAACTGTTACACAGAGAAACCCTGTCTCAAAAAACAGAACAACAACAAAGAGTTAAAGTGGAAGGAAGGAGTGGAAATGCTTATTTAAAAATCTGTATAATTAATTACAGATGATTTTTAAGTTAAAAAAAAAACTTAACGAAAAATTTAATTGTAAGAGTTACAATTGATCATCTGAAGTCCTTGGACACAGTTGCAGAATATTTGTTTTTAATTCTAAAAACTGTATTGTTTTTTTTAAAAAAAATATATTTATTTATTTATTTATTATGTATACAATATTCTGTCTGTGTGTATGCCTGCTGGCCAGAAGAGGGCACCAGACCCCATTACAGATGGTTGTGAGCCACCATGTGGTTGCTGGGAATTGAACTCATGACCTTTGGAAGAGCAGGCAATGCTCTTAACCACTGAGCCATCTCTCCAGCCCCTGTATTGGGTTTATATGCTATACTTATGGTCCATAAATTATCCTTGCCATTGAAGTTCAGTTCCCAGGTCTGGGTAGATGGCTCAGGGGGTTAAAGCACTTACTCACTTACTGTGCAGACCTGAGGTCCTGAGTTTGAATCCCCAGCTGGGCATGACCATATGCCCAGTGTTGGAGGCAGGAGCACTGGAGCATAGCAGGAGGATCCTTACTGGGGCTTGGTGCCTCGCTCCAGGTGTAGTGAGAGACCCAAAACAGGAGTAAAGCAGCAGGACACAGCCAGGCGCCTGATGTCCTCTGACCTCTGCATGTGCACACTCCACATTTAACACAAATGAATTATTTTTTAGATCCAGATATTTATTTGTATGGATGTTTTGCATGCATGTACATCTGTGTATCAAGTGTGTGCCTGGGGCCTCAAGAAGTTAGAAGACTGCATCAGATCCCTGCAACATGAATTGCCGATTTTATTTATTTATTTTTATTTATTTATTATTTTCGAGATAGGGTTTCTCTGTAGCTTTGGAGTCTGCCCTAGAACTAGCTCTTGTAGATCAGGCTGGCCTCAAACTCGCAGAGATCCACCTCCCTCTGCCTCCCGAGTGCTGGGATTAAAGGCGTGCGCCACCATCGCCCGGCTGAATTGCTGCTTTTTTTAAGTTCAAGTTCCAACAATTTCTAAAATGGCCCTTAGAAAAAAAGGATGTGGCAGTGGTGGCCCACGCCATTAGTCCGTCCCAGCACTCGGGAGACAGAGGGAGGCGGATCTCTGTTGTGGGTTCGAGGCCAGGCTGGTCTACAAAGTGAGTTCCAGGACAGCCAGTACTGTGTGTTATGCAGAGAAACCCTGTCTCAAAAAACCATAAAAGAGGGCTGGAGAGATGGCTCAGCGGTTAAGAGCATTGCCAGCTCTTCAAAAGGTCCTGAGTTCAATTCCCGGCAACCACATGGTGGCTCACAACCATCTGTAATGAGGTCTGGTGCCCTCTTCTGGCCTGCAGGCATACCCGTAGAAAGAATATTGTATACATAATAAATAAACAAACAAATAAATAAATAAATATTAAAAAACCATAAAGAAAATTGGCTAGGTCTGGTGGCACACTCAGGAGGCAGGTGAATCTCTTGAGTTTGAAGCTAGTCTGGTCTACATAGTAAGTTCTAGGGCAGACAGGTCTGCATAGTTAAACCCTGTCCTGAGAAAGCAATAAATAAATGAATAAGTAGAATGCTTGTGCTCGCTCCTGCCGTTTTGTGCTGTGGCGTGTGGAAGCATTGGTAGTTTCTTTGGTTTTGTTTTCCCTTGCTAGCTTTCACACTTTTCCTGCCTGTCTGCGTGTTCTGGGATTTCAACTGCACTGTCACACCTGGCTTAGCATCGGTTATCCTAAAAATCAAGCTACCAGTCAACTTTGAAAAATGTTGCTCACGGTGGCGCACGCCTTTAATCCCAGCACTTGGGAGGCAGAAGCAAGCGGATCTCTGTGAGTTTGAGGCCAGCCTGATCGGGCACCAAAGCTACAGAGAAACCCTGTCTCAAAAAAAAATGTTCATGCCCTACTTATCAGCCAGGATTAATTATTTAGTAAAAGTAGGCAAGCACATCCATTTCATTAGCATATCCATTTGTTCGCATCTTTAATAAATGGTAACATTTCAGAAAAAATAAGGGCATGGGTAGGAGAGATGGCTAAGCCGGTTAGAGTGCTTGCTGCTCTTCTAGAGGACCCAGGTTTGGTTCTCAGCACCCAATTCAAACACTGCTAACTCCAGCTCCAGGGGATTTGACACCTGTTCTCCATGGGGACCCACACACGCATTGCATGTTATACTTCCAGAGTCTACATATAAAAAGGAAATAAATATTAAAATGAGGGTTGGAGAGATGGCTTAGTGTATAAAAGGGTCCGCTGTCAAGTCTTCAGAGTTCACATGGTGGGAGGAGGAAGCAGACTCCCACCTGCAGTCTTAGGGCCTCCACATGCACCCTGAAGCAGGTGTGAACACACACACAGAGGGTCCTTGTGGTGGGAGGAGGAAGCAGACTTGCAGCAGTTGTGAACACACTTGCATCCACTAACATTTCCTGACTAACTGTTGGGGGCCAGATGAAGGCGTAAATCACAAACAATCCCACACCAGTTTGGAATTATGATTAATAGAATGGTTATTTATTTAAAGGGGAAAAAAACTTACAGATCACCGTCCCAGACAACAGCCCTCTGGGCAATCAGGAAGGGAGTCTAGCCGCCTGAAGGGGAGCAGGAAGCAAGAGAGAGGAGAGGGAAGTGGCCGCTTTTTTAAAGGGAGAGAGACCACACCCCAATGGGCTGGTATCTCAGCGGCTGTTGGCTGAAGGAGCTCCCACAACGCAACACCAACTGGGTGACTAGTGGGGAAATCCTGATTGTGAGTGGCTGCAGTGCTAGGATAGGTCTGGACGACTGAAAGGTTAGAGAGAAGGCAGGTACTTTGCTGTGGTGTGCTGGTAGGGTCCGTTCCCTCCAGGTTCTCTTCTAATAAAACAAAAAACCAGGAGCTGGAGAGATGGTTCTGCAGTGAAGATCCAATGATACTTTTGCAGGGGACTTGGCTTTGGTGCCCGGAACAAACATCAGGCAGTAACAGCCGTTTGTCACTCCAGTTCCAGGAGACCCAAAGCCCTCTTCTGGCCTCTGAGAGCTTTAGGCATATATGTGTACATATGCAGGCAAAACAGTCATATACATAAAAGAAAATTTATTTTAAAATACTTTTTTTTTTATTTAACTTCACCAATACACATAAAATAAAGTTAAATAAAACAAGAAAATTTATTTTAAAGCAGCTGCTTCAGGGGCTGGAGAGATGGCTCAGCGGTTAAGAGCCTGCTCTTCCAGAGGTCCTGAGTTCAATTCCCAGCAACCACATGGTGGCTCACAACCATCTGTGATAGGATCTGGTGCCCTCTTCTGGCCTTTAAGCATACACACAGAAAGAATATTGCATACATAATAAATAAATAAATATTTAGAAAAAAATTAAGCAGCTACTTCATATACATAAGATTTTATCATTTGTTGAAGATTAAAGCAAATTTGCATACTGATGGGTAGATGTTTATTTTTAGACAATAATTTAAATCTTGGAGGCCATAGAGATGGCCCAGCTGATAAAGGTGCTTGTTGTCAAGTCTAGCAACCTGAATTTGATCTCATCACACACACACACACACACACACACACACACACACACACACACCTGCCAGGTTGATAAATTTTAAACTTAAAAATTAAATCTCGGGACAGAGATGGCTCAGCAGTTAAGAACGCTTGTTGCTCTTACTGAGGATTCAGGTTTGGGTCTTAGCACCCTCAGGGTGGTTCACAAGATCTGTGACTCCAGTTCCAGGGACCCTGATGCCTCTGAACTCTGGACACCAAGACAACACATGTGGTGTGCAAACACATAATATATAAATCTAATAAAAGCAAAAATAAATTAAATCTTGGCTAAATACTTGAAATACCTGCAGGATGTAGAGCAGTTTCAATGTTTTTCAGAGTTTATCATTCATTTAATTTATTAATTTATTTTTGTTTTGTTTTGTTTTTCGAGACAGGGTTTCTCTGGTTTTGGAGCCTGTCCTGGAACTAGCTCTTGTAGACCAGGCTGGTCTCGAACTCAGAGACACACCTGCCTCTGCCTCCCAAGTGCTGGGATTAAAGGCGTGAGCCACCACTGCCCGGCTCATTTAATTTATTTTGAGACAGGTCAGAGGATCACTTGCAGAGGCAGAGGTGTTTCTCTCCACCTTGTACTTCCTGGGGATAGGACCAAGGTCGTCAGGCCTGGCAGCAAGAGCCTTGACCATCTAACTTCCCTGCCTCCATCTCCCTCTGTTTGAGTTCTGGGGATTACCAATGTGAGCCACCACACCCGGTTTATGCTCTGCTGGTAGCTAGCACCCAGCCCTCCGGGCATGCTAGGCAAGCACCCTACCAACTGAGCTAAATCTCCAGTCCTCCATTACTTTCTCTAAGACCATCATCCTGTATGTACAGTGAGAACATTACAGTTTGTAGCACGCACTAACCCACGTGCTCAGGTACCGCGTGTTGGTACCGTGCATGTGAGATGAATGTGTATGTTGGGTATCCAGGACGAGGGGTGCAATGAAGTTCCAGGCGTGCTGCAGTACGGGCGAGCACTAGGAACGCCTTGGATCCATTTCTGTTCATGGTGGCCACTGCACATTCATAATTCTTTTACTGCTGCCAAATTTTGTTGCCCCCACATTCAGTTATACTGCTGTAGGTGGGTTGTTACCTACAGCTTAAGTGTAAGGGACTGGACTCTAGGTGTGAGACAGGTTACAGTAAACATAGGCGTACCATCTATTGGGTGGGGGTGGATCAGTAAGTGCTGTGAGGAGAGGTTTAGCAGCCCGAAGAGCAAAACACGGTGCTGTTGTTTATACTTGAGGACAGCGAAGCAGAGAGTTTGGGGAACGCTTTCTTTTTTAAAATCAGTTTTGTTTATAAGGTGTGTGTGTGAGAGAGAGGGCGCATGTGCAGGTGTGTGCTCAGGTCAGTCTGAGGAGTTAGTTTCCCTACAGGGGTATTCCCCAGATTATCAGCTTCAGGCATGCCAGGCAAACCCTTTGACCTGCTGAGCCTTCTCCCTGGAGGAATGCTTTCTTTGCTGGGAGCTGCAGAGGAGCAGAGTGCTCAGCTTGGTCAAGTAGCTCTGACCAGCAGAGGGGCTAGCTAGAGGAGGGACAATGAGAAACACAGGGTGGGAGTGTCCTGTGTCCACGAGGCCTGTGAAGAGTCTTTAAGGTCTTAACACTGGAGTGGGTTAGGAGTTCCTGGGGAGTTTTGAGGGCTGTTCTGAGCTGACACTGGCTGGGCCAGCAAGTTTGATCTCAGGAGTCCATGGTGGCAGGAGAAACCCACTCCCAAAAGTTGTCACGTTACCTCCACACTCACCTTCCTCTGCCCCACCCTCCCTCAGTCCCTTCCTTTCTTCCTTAGGCTCTTGCTGTGTTGCTCAAGCAAGTGGGAAGATAGGGGGTTTCAGTGGTGGTGACATCACATTCTGAATTGGGAAGATGAAGTGACCGTGACCTCTGTCCTCTCATTAGTTCTGACAAGACTCCTGTGAGAAGTCATAACTGATCCTATTTTTTAACTCAATTAAGGGAAGTTCTGAATGCAGAAGGAAATTGCCCGAGGTTTTTTTTTTTTTTTTTTTTTTTTTTTTTTTTTTTTTTTTTTTTTTTTTTTTTTTTTTTTTTTTTTTTTTTTTTTTTTTTGTTTTTTCGAGACAGGGTTTCTCTGTGGCTTTGGAGCCTGTCCTGGAACTAGCTCTGTAGACCAGGCTGGTCTCGAACTCATAGAGATCCACCTGCCTCTGCCTCCCGAGTGCTGGGATTAAAGGCATGCGCCACCATCGCCCGGCTGGTCCTTCTCATTACAAAGCCTTTTGGAGTGGGTCTTCCCTGTGACCCGTTTTCTGCACTAATGTCTACACGGTAGTCCAGTCTGTGCATGCCCTGCCCTTCATTCCTAGCTGCTCCTTGGCATGCTGGCTTGTGCTGAGAAGAGATCATCTCCTCCCTTTTGGTGTTGGCCATGGGCAGAAGGAAGAATTAACCCCCTCTTGCCACTTCTTCCAGGTAATGGGCAGCTCAGAGGAACTGGTGATTTAACAGACCTATTGGAAAGGAGAACCTGAACTCCTTCCTGGTTTAAACACCAAACCCTCACCAATAATAACCGATTAGGAGTGGGGGAAGAATATAAAAATATCACTTAATAGTAAACCGACAAACAATGTACTTTTTCAGTCATTGGTTCTACAAGAAAATAATTGGGCCCCAAGACAGGACTGACTCATTTTAATGTATGATTATATTGATCATTGGAGGAAAATGGATACAACCCTTTTGGAAAGCAATTGAAGGAGAGAAGTGGCCAGCTAGTCAGACATGCCCAGTGTGATACCCCGAGAAGTGAGCTGCTCACTAAGGAGCAGCCAGCTCCTGGCCTGCTGCAAGCCTGGGGCCAATAGAAGAGGGCCTCACATGGTATCTTCAGTAACCAAGTAGCATCTCCTCCTGATCACCCCACCCCACCCCAGGAATGATTTACTAACAGTGATTCCCATGCAGACCAAGGCTAATTCTAGCCCCTGGTTTGCTATTTACAGGAGAATGAGACCCCAAGTGTTTACCTTCCCCTTCCCTGGGCATTATTCCATAAGTAGTTACCAAAGACTCCCTCTAACTGGGCATGGTTGTACATACCTGCACTCCAGTGTTCAGGAGTGTTGAGTAGAGAGGATTGCTGCAAGTTAGAGGCTAGCCTCGGCTGCATTGGGAGACCAGATCTCACAAACAAAAGAAACATTCCCTCTATGGAATGGTAGGTGCCCTTAGTTCTAAATTACATATGAAAAAAACTTGAGTCAAAGATTAAATAGCTTTTTTTAAAAAAAACAATGGGTCAGCCTTTTTTAAAAAATTTTTATTTTATGTGCATTGGTGTTTTGCCATGGGTATCAGGTCCCTGTCACTGGAGTTAACAGACAGTTATAAACTGCTATATGGGTGCTGGAAATTGAACCCAGGTCCTCTGGAAGAACAGTCAGTGCTCTTACCCCCTGAGCCATCTCTCCAGCCCAAGATTAAGTAATTTAACATTGTCACATATTAAATGAGACATTGAACATCACTCACTATGCTGGAGATAGGAACAAATTTGATGTGGTTTGTGGCTTTGTGGAATTTGTCACTTAAAAGTAGTCAGGCACGGGGACTGGTAATTGGCTCAGCAGCTTGTCTTGGTCTCATAGGGGACCTAAGTTTAAGTCCCTGCACCCAGCTGCTTGAAACTCCAGCTCCAAGGAGATCCAATGCCTCTGGCCTCTGCAGGCATCTGCACTTACATGCTCATAATTAAAACAAATTTTTAGAAAATATTCATATACAAAAAGTCACACGTTAAAAGTACAAAGCAGGAGTACATGGGAGGCAGAGTGAGTAGGCTTTCAGCAGGGCCTGGTATCTGGTAATGAACAGGGCTCATCTGTAGCAGCCCAGACAGACCTCTCTGGCCCCTCCCCATCATTCCTGGTACTACCATTTCCCCCCATCACATTCTGTGTTCTTGTTCATTTGGTAGGGTAGGGTCAATGAACGTTGTGTACCGGATGATAAAAAATCGGCATCAAGAGTTATCAGGAGCAGCACGCATGGAGGCCTTGAGATGGAAGAGAGGCTGTGCGGCCAGGGAGTGACTGGAGTTCCTGAGACCTTTGTGCACAGCCCGGAGGGAGTCGGGGCAGTTTATGCAGAAGAGTGCCTGCTTAGATGAACCTTTAGACCTCTCAGCTTCCAAGAAGGAAGTAGGGACTGCTGGGTTAGGTGTCAAGGCTACAGGATCAGCCTGTGGTATTAGGTCGGCAGTGAGGCATCCTACTCATTTCCCAAAGAAACCAGAGGACAGTCCAAGGAAATTCTTCCCAAATCTCCTTTGTTTTCTCTGGGGTGTGGGGCCCAAGAGGGAACGTTAGAAGGGCATATTGGAGTAGCTCGCTGAGAGAGCCCACTGTTTACAGAGCACAATAGAATGGAGCCTCCTCTTGGGTCTTTGGGCCCACAGAGGATTTGGGATGTAGACGCTGTTGTCTCAAAGCCTTTGCTTGCCTTTTTCTTTGTATCTGAGCCTCTCCCCTGATATGACAAGTGACAGGGAGGAGGCATTGGACGTGGCTCCCCTGGGAACAGTCCTGCTCTTCTGTCCCTGCCTTGGCTAGTGGAGCCCATGCTGAATTCTTGGCGCTAGCTTCCCATTTCCCTTCTCTGAACCTTTAGCTATCCTCCAGCCAAGCCAGCTCTGAAAACAGCCTGTGGTCTTGCAGAGGAAGAGAGCCAGGCCGTGGTGGCCCATCAGGTAAAGGTGCTTGCTTGCCAAGCATGGCAGTCTGAGTTAATTTTCAGGACCCACATGGGGGATAGGATCAGCCTTTAAATGTCCTCTGATCTCTACACATGCACAGACATACATGTAACTTTTGTTTATTTGAGACAGCCCTAGCTGTCCTGGAACTTGCTATGCAGACTAGGCTGATGTCAAACTCAAAGAAATCTGCCTGTTTATACCTCCTGAGTGCTGGGATTAAAAAGTGTGAGCCACAGTGCCTGGCCAATAGATGTAATTTTTTTGTGGGCTTGCTTTTCAAGACTAGGTTTCTCTGTGGAACAGTTCAAGATGGCCTCAAATTCAGAGAGATCCACCTGCCTCTGCCTCCTGAGTGCTGGCATTAAAAGCGTGCACCACCACCAGGGCCTCCATTGGTCATGGCATTTCTTGACTTACCAGCTGAGCGTTTTTGACTGTTTGCAGGAGAGGAGGAAATCGTCTGACACAGCCTGTCTCAGGATCTGATGCATGATGGTCCCTTTGTGTGCAGGGCTGGGGCCTGAAGCCCAGAAAAGGTTAAGCCTCTGGGGCTCCATTGCTGGTCATTCGCAGAGCACTTGCCCTCTGGCCCAGGTGTTCATAGACAGGGACCCACGCCTCTCTCTGTAGCCACTAGCTTTCCCTCTTAGCTAGTGCTTCCAGCCTGGCTGGTTTCTGTTTAGGGCTGGAGTCCAGTCTTTTTTTTTTTTTTTTTTTTTAAGGTTTATTTATGTGCTTTGGTGTGAAGGTGTCAGATTCCCTGCAACTGGATCTTTAGACAGTTGTGAGCTGCCATGTGGGCACTGGGAATTGAACCCTGGTCCTCAGGGAGAGCAGTCAGTGCTCTTAACCACTGAGCCATCTTTCCAGCCCCTCAGTCTGTTTTTTAAAGCTTTGCAGAGGACTCAGATTTGGCCAGACTTAGGGGTGGTTGTGAGGTTCTGCTTCAGCAGTGGTTCACCAGGGGAAGTGGGGTCGATTCTGGGAAATAATGGCTTGATAGGCAGCATGGACTGTTAAAGGTGTGTGCTTGGGGGAGCTGTTGACAGGCTTGAGTGGTCCTTGGAGGAATTTGGTGTAAGCCTTGCTTTCTGCCTTGCTGGACTTGGAAAGGACAGTGGGCTCTAGCTTCAGCCTCCTTTCTTGGTACAACCTAATCTCCGGACAGCCTAGAGTGCAAAGGGGCTTCCGGGCCAGGCCAGGGCCGGTGTCACCTGACTGTTCCTGTTCCCCACTGGTGCTCTGTTGCTTCCAGCTGTTCTCATTTGTTTCCGTCTGTCTCCGGTTTTCCCACAGGGCAAGGTCTGTAGTTTCCATGGGTTGTCCGCGAGGTCCCTGCACATTGCTGTAAGCACAGAGGAGCCTCATCAACAGCTGGTGAGGGACAGGAGCAGCTGAATCCTATCCATCCCCTTCGAGCCAGTAGCCAACCCCTCCCTGTGCATGTATTCCTCTGTCCCCTCGGCCTTCCTTGTGAAGGCAAAGTGTCTGGCTGTTTCCACAGATGCAAGTCCAAGGCACTGGAAAGGGTGGTTGTTCATTTGGTTGTTATAGTACCCTGCACTTTACAAACACCCTTCCTCCCTTTCTGTAGGACAAAACAGAGGATAATCAAGAAATCAGCCAATCAGCCACTGGGAATGATGTACATACTTACTTACTTTTCTTTCTTTTTTTTTTTTTTTTTTAAGTTTTCTTTCTTTTTGTTTTTTGAAATAGGGTTTCTCTGTGTTACAATCCTAGCTGTCTGGAACTAGCTCTTGTAGATCAGATTGGCCTGCCTCTGCCTCCCAAGTGCTGGGATTAAAGGCTTTGATAATCCCAGCACTTGGGAGGAGCAGGAGTTCAGGGTCAGCTATAGTGAGTTCAAAGCTAGCCTGGACAGGTCTCTTCCTTTGTTCTTTACTATGTGCCTCCGTGAGTGAAGAGCTAGGGTCTATTCTGAGCCCTGCCATACACTGGAATTGCTGAGGCTGCTCTATCCCCAGAGATTGGATTCTATTCCACTCTCAAGAGGGGTCTGGGCAGCTCTGGGGATGGGTTTAAGGTCAGCTTGGCTAGGTGGTCTTCCAAGTCCCTTCAGCTGAGTCTGGCAGATGGTGGTTTCTCTTGTGGGACCCTGGCCCTTTCCCTTTGTTCAAATCCCACTCCCCTACTTGACTGGTGTTCCAGAAAAGAGATACAGACCTTGCTTGCTTTAGAGCAGAACTTCTTAAAATGTTCCTACCCAGACTTCTCACCGGAATGTGACTCTGGGTACGTGGGTATTAGTGGCAATAATCAAGAAATGTATTTTAAGGGCCAGCAGGATGACTAAGCAAATGAAGGTGCTCAAACACTTCTTTGATATACACATGACGGAAGCAGATTTGCACACCAGTGGATGCAGTGTTTTTACATAAATCTTTAACTCCTTGGTTTTGATGTGTGTGATTTGTCTGAATATATGTATTTACACCAGGTGTATGCCTGGTGCCTGCAGAGGCCAGAAGAGGGTGTCAGATCCTTGGAATTGGAGTTATAGGTGGTTATGAACCACCGTGTGGGTGCTAGGATTCAAATCTGGTCCTCTGCAAGAGCGGCATCTGCTCCTAAGCCCTGAGCCATTTCTCCAACCCTTTTTGCCTTTTTGAGACGGGGCCTTGCTATGTACATGGGGCTGGCCTCAAACTTGTAACAGTTCTTACCCCTTTGTCCAGAATGCTGGGATACAGGAGTATGCCACACCAAGCAAGAATTAAATCAAGTCAGGGTTGACTATTTGATAGTATAGGATGTAGATCATCTTCTCAGAGTTGATTGATACTTTAATTTCCTGGGCGTCAATGCTGCGAACACCCGTTCACCTGAGTACATAGTATAAAATGGGGTAGGTATGTTTAGGGCTAGTTCAGAAGTTGTTGGAAATTTTGACTTAATTTTGCCCAAATTCATTTAATAATTTTAAAAAATGAAACTCAAGTCAGCAACTCAAATAGCAGTTTTTAGAATCAAACATTTTGGTAATAGTCTCCAAAGATTCACTAATATGGTATTTAAATGCCAATGAATGACAGTAGGAAAATACTCTTTATTTTTTTATTAAACCACTGTGTTTCCGTGTGAGCAGAGCATTCTGAGCGCGTAGGGAAGTGCTGCAGTTCACGTCACAGCGGTCTCACACGGGTGTTTCAGGCAGCATTTGCTGCCATTGGGAAGCATCATGACATGGGCAGGAGCTGCCAGAAACATGTTGAAACCATTTTGTGAACTTGTTTTAAATTACTTTTAAAAAAAATTGTGTGTGTGCGCGCATACACGTGTAGAAGTCAGAGGACAACTGGAGAGTGGCAGTTTGCAGTCCTTCCACCGTATGGGCCTCGGTCATCATGCAGACACTGACCTGCTGAGCCAGCTCACTGGGCCCCCAGCCCTTCTCTGTTAGAAATAAAGTCTCACTCTATAGTCCACGTTGTCCTGAACTCACCACGTAGCTCAGTCTTCTTGTCCTTAATGCCCTAAATGCTGGGATTATAGGGTTGTGTTGGCATACCTAGTTGAGAAGCTGTGTTTGAGGGACATTGGAGACATGGGGACCAAGACACTGATATCACATTCTCTGTCACAAAGCCTCAGCTGAACGGTCTAAGTTTCTCTTATACAATTGAACCCTGTTGGTGGGGAAGAGACAGAAATCTTTAATAAATAAATAAATAAATAGAAATTTTCAACCCAAAGGTAAACAACAAAAAAAAAAATTGAACCCTGTTCTTAACTCCCTTTTGTTGAAGGGAGACTACCTATCTTCAGGGTAACTTTTAAAATGTGGCATTCTTTAGTTGCCTCTCTGCACCCCTGACCCATGTGAGAATGAGCTAGGCAGATGTAAACTTGTGGGTTGGTTTCTTGCTCTCTGTACCACACAGAAGTGGCTGCTGTTTGTGTCTTCAGGAGAGGCAAACCCATTTCCACGTGAGCCAGGCAAAGTGTAATTAGGACAGTAAATCTGCAAGTTAACAAAAGTGGCCCTGATAGATTTCAAGCCCTACTAAGAAAAACATATACTCACACCAAAAATAAAAGTGTAAAAAAAAAAAGATTTAAAGAAACTGAAAATAGTGGCACAGACCTTTATTTAATCCCAGGTGCTTGGAAACCTGAAGCAGAAGATAGCAAGTTCAAGGCCTACAAGACACATGAATAAGCCCCTGGGGAATAGCTTATTAGAGCAGTACTTGCCTAGCATGCACCAAGCCCTAATGTCCAGCCCATACCAACACACAGCGCTGGAAATTTCTTCTCAGAAACAACCCCAGAGCTCTCCCAGCCCAGGACTGGGCCCTGCCTAACCTGCTGTCTCCCATCCCTCAGCCCTGTGGCCCTGTGCTGACCAGGCCTGAATGTCTCTTGACAACAGGTTTTTCCAGCCTGGTGGAGCAGCTGATTGGCAAGTGTGCCGACTGTCCAGTGCTTTCTGGCTCCTCTGCTCGTCTTCTCTCTCCTGGGAGGATGTTCCTGGTGGGCCTAACGGGAGGCATTGCCTCAGGCAAGAGCTCCGTCATCCAGGTGTTCCAGCAGCTGGGCTGTGCTGTGATTGATGTGGACGTCATTGCCCGGCACGGTGAGTTGGGAGGGGGCCCGAGTGCGGCCCCTGTGCTTCCTTTCTTCCACCAGCCTCCTCTTTATCTTGGGGTGTTCCGAGAGTGAGCCGGTCCTAACCAGATTGCCTGTCTCAAGGCGCTTCAGCTTATTCTTTGCTCTCCCTAAGAGTTTGTCCTCCCAAACTCGGCTCCATTGCTGGCCTGAGGGATTCTGTGGGCTCTGCTTATTCCCTTGGTTTACTTTGGCTCCAGTTGAAGGGAATAGTCCTGGTCCCCCATCAGTTTGCCTCTGGTCACGTGGGGTCTTCTGGAATGACCCATCCTCTTCATGCCACAGTCGTCCAGCCAGGGTATCCTGCTCATCGGCGTATTGTAGAGGCCTTTGGCACTGAAGTCTTGCTGGAGAATGGTGACATCGACCGCAAGGTCCTTGGGGACCTGATCTTTAACCAGCCTGACCGTCGTCAGCTCCTCAACTCCATCACCCACCCTGAGATCCGCAAGGAAATGATGAAGGAGACCTTCAAGTACTTTCTCCGAGGTGAGACTCTAAACTTGGGCACTGAAGGGTACAAATACCTCTTTGCAAAGCCTTTCTCTATTTGAAGTGGTTCAGGGTAGGGGGTTGGTTGTCTAGGCTGCTAAGTTTACACTTTTTATTGGTACTTCCCTCTGCAGAAGAGATGGGAGGACAGAGCAGCTAGCCTAGGTCACAGAAACTTCCTACCAGTCGCTGGTATATGGCCTCTAGTCTGTGTCCCTGAGTAGAAAAGGCCTGGTGGCCCCCTCCCCTGTCAGCCATAGTATGGGGACTATTTTCTGGAGAGCATTTCCTGGGATCCATTTTGGTTATCTTCAAGTTTTTCCACTGTGACCATGGCCAGGCCCCTTATCCTTCACGACTCAGATTCTTGTGTACCAGGTAGGGAGCCTCTCCCTAATGCTCTCTGGTCAATACTTCCCTCTAAGAGAACGTGATGAGGGCATCCATACTGCTGACCCAAACCTACCCCTCCGTCCCTGAAGCGCTGGGAAGGCTGGAGCTGGCTCCTGGCACCTGCTGCTCTAAACCCCCTCCTGCTGTTTGTCCCTGAGACACTTGGCCTCAGCCATCTTTCTTCCTCTACAAGAAGAGTCTGCACTCTGCCTTTGTCCTTCCCCAGTGTCTGCCAGACCATCTTTAGTTAGGCCCCTGCTCCCCTCTGCCCGCCCCGCCTGGCCGAGCCCTTCTGCCTTTCATTCCTGCCCTTTGCATTGCTCCCAGGCCAGCCCTGCGTACATTGCCGGGCTGCAGGCACCCGTGGCTTCCCCTTCTGAAATAAGCGTTGGATAATGTCACCAGCTCCAAAGCTCTCCTGTTGTGTCATCTACCCAGCCTCCCACCTCCCCAACCGCCACCACTTAAATAAAAGCCAGAAAGCTTTTCAGCTCGATAAGGTGAAAAATGGGGACGACAGCTGTGGCTTCTACAGCCCCAGTTCCTCCCTGATGAGTATAACAAATACAACTGTCAAAGCTGGTATAATCAAACGTCAGATAAGATCACCAGCTGCTGGGGAGGTCTCTGCGTAGGTAGGCGGATGTCTTAATAGAGTCAGGACAGTTTCAGGGCTTATCAAGCCAGGGAGATGTGACAGCTGAACAGCCCTTTACCGGTGAACCAAAGAGCTGGCTTCCAGCTCCCAAGAGGGACCCAGGAGAAAGGACAGGAAGAGGGGGGAGGAAGGGACAGGAGCAGGAAAGGGAGATAAGAGGCCCTGGGAGGATCCAGCCTTTTCTCTGGCTCTGAGCTGGAGAGGGTGAGATGGAGGTAGAGAGGCTCGATGCCAACTTCCCTCCTCCCAGGAACAATAGCAGTAACTCCCATCATTTGGGGGGCTTGGTGGCTGCTCGGTGTCGCATGCATTCGGAGCTCGTGTAATCCTGCCCATCACCCGTGGAGCCGGTGTTGCTTTCATTCATACACAGATTAGTTTGTTAAGGACCTTCGGTCACATAGGGCACTACAAACTCAGGTGTGTCAGCAGAGCTCAGGAACCCAGTGCCCTCCTCAACCAGGGCTCTTCTTAGGGTTCCTGGGCCACGGGTCGTGGGAGCCCCAATCTCAGCAGCTGGTGTGTGGTTCTGTGGTTGAAAATGTCTGGAGTGAGATACCATCCAGGTCCCGGGTCTCTGAGCAGCCTCACTCCCTGTCCTTAGTCTGCTGCCCACACAGGGCACAAGGAGCAGCAGGAATGCACATAACTGTCAGGGATGTGCCCATTCACAGTGTGGGAACGCGTTGTCTCTCTCCAGCCTTTTCTCTACTGAGGGAGCCCTGTAGTCAATGCAACTCAGCCTTGCTGCTCTGAGATAGTACAGGTCTCACAGAGAGCTGCAGAGGTAGCCACCGACTCTTTCCTGGCTTCCAGGAAAGGGCCTATGCTTTGGGTTTTTTGAGCCAGTGTAAGGTCAAATAGGGAAGAAAGGCTCAGAATCTCCCAGAAACTTCCCACTTGCCGACAACTCTGGCTATGTCTTGTCTCAGGGGTCGAAGGTCAAGGTTTACCCTGACCACCTAGTGTCCTATGCATTGTGCTCTAGACCTCTACCTGGTCTGCACAGACCCTCTAGCTCGTGGGTGCTGCTGGCCCTCGTGAACTCGCCTCCACCTTCTCACTCCAAATGTCCACGTCTTCCTGGCTTTTCAAAGCTAGTGCAAATGCCAGTCCTTCTCCAAGGTATTCCCTGGTCAGCCAGCCAGAAGTTATTTTCTCTGGCATTCTGCTCTGAATGGCATCGGAACTGGCTGGCACTCAGGGTATGTCTGTTCTTGGAAGGTCTCTGCTGGGGCCTTCTCTATGGCAGGGACTGGTCACAAGCATCCTTCCTGGTATCCTTGCAGAATTGAACTTGGGAGTTTTCCATCCTCTCCCCAGGGTACCGCTATGTGATTCTGGACATCCCTCTCCTGTTCGAGACCAAGAAGCTGCTTAAGTACATGAAGCACACAGTAGTGGTGTACTGGTAAGTGTGGAGCCTGGCCTGGCTGATGGGGGCTCGAAAGGACACATCCCTTACGCTGTCCCATGGAGTGGTGCCGGGGCTTACAGAAACCAACTTCTTTCTGTCCTGATCCTCATGCCCCTGGGGCAAACAGGAGTTGAGAGAGTCCCCAGGCTTCTCTAGTGTTTGGGAAGGGCTCCCCCTGCTGGCCGTGGAGACACTCTAGGTGAGTTGTCTGGTTTTGCTCCAGCCCCCCCTTACTCAGTGACTCCCTCCTTCACCCTAGAGCAGTTCACAGCTTTCCAAACACTCCGTGTTTACAGCCTCATGCTCTCACTTCAACATGAAGTATTCATGGCAGAGGGACACTCGTGAGTTTTAGAGAGACAGTGGAAGTGGAGGCAGTTGCAGAATGTGTTGGCGATCACCCATTGGGAGCACCCATGAATAGAGAGCAGAATGTTCGAGATCACCCATTGGGATCACCTGTGGGCAGAGAGCTGTGTGGATGTAACTGTCAGAAGAACCTAAGGAAAGAGCCTTCTTCTCAGAATCCAGGTTTGTCAAACAGGAGAATCAAGCTGCCAACAAAATGAGTCAGAGTCCCTGCGGGTGAGAATAGACAAAGCACAGGGTATCTTCTTCCCAGAAACTTCCCGGATGTCACAATGTAGCAGACACTTAGGTGGCCTTGGCTCTGCAGGTATTTTGGGCACAAGGTGGTTGTCAAGGGATCGATGTGTAGGAGGCTCCTAGTACCCTGGGATGCTCAGTGCCCTGAACATTGCCATATCCTTACCCAGATCTCTCATGGGCTGCCACTCAGTCTGAACCCCCTGAGCCTGGCGGTCTCACCATAGGGCTGTACTTCCCCACATAAGCCTTCAGTCTCTTCCTTATTTGTTTTTTGTGGTGATGAAGATAGAATAGAACCCAGGCCCATGTAAACCAAGTATATCCCAGCCTCTCTGGGCTCTTTATTCCGTTTGTGGAGGATGCCAGCTGAGACCAGGAGGGCCTTATGAAGTCCTTGGATTCTCGGTGCTTTAATGACAGAATCAGGCTCGGGAGATGACTCTGTGGTCAAGAGCACTCAATATCCAGAGGACCCAGGTTCAGTTCCCCGCACCCACATGGTGGCTTGGGATATTTATAACTCCAGTTCCAGGGGTACAACTCCTTCTGGCTTCTATGGGCACCAAGCACATCCTTAATGCCCTTATATACATGTAGGCAAAATACTGATAAAATAAAAATCAATCTCTTCAGAGAAATCCTGTCTCAAAAAAACAAAAACCTCTTTAAAAAATTAATCTAGGGGCTGGAGAGATGGCGATGAAGATCACTGGCTGCTCTTCCTGAGTTCAGTTCCCAGCACTCACGTGGTGGCTCACATCCATCTATAATGGGGTCTGATGCCCTCTTCTGGCCTGCAGGTGTACATGCAGACAGAGCATTCACATGTAAAAAGTAAATTTTTAAAAAATAACCAACTAGGTGGTGGTACACGCCTCTAATCCTAGCACTCAGGAGGCAGAGGCAGGAGGATCTCTGTGAGTTCAAGGCCAGCATGATCTACAGAGCGAGTTCTAGGATAGCCCAGGCTACACAGAGAAACTATCTCAAACAAACAAAAAACCAACAACAAAAAGTCTGTAGGGATCAGCAAGGGGAAGGTCAGATTGTTTGCTTGTCACCGAAGGCTCTGGACCTTGTGACCCAGCACGGAGCAGTTCCTCAAGAGTGATTGGACCTAAATGTGGTCCTTAATGTTTTTAAGAAAAAAATTGGCTTGTGAAATGAGTAAAGAAAAACAGCCATCAGCAGGGTCTGGCATGCACTGCCACAGCCCTAGGGAGGCTGTTGGTGCCGCTGCTGTTCCATCCGGGGAGACTCTTGGTTCCACACCACACCTTTGGAAGAGTGCACTCCCAGGCAGCTGCCGGCCAGCTCCATTCTCTTGTAGATTGCCCAGCCACAGACGTGCCATGGCTAAAGCTGGATGTGTCCTCTGCCACTGTAGCCTCTGTTTAGCGAGGCTAATGTTCATAGAGGAGACTCACTACCGTCTGATGTGGGAGTGATTTCTTATTAATAAAGAAACTGCCTAGGCCCATTTGATAGGCCAACCCCTTAGGTAGGCGGAGTAAACAGAACAGGATGCTGGGAAAAAGAAGCTGAGTCAAGGAGTCACCATGATTCTCCCGCTCCAGACAGACGCAGGTTAAGATCCTCCCTGGTAAGCCAGCTCGTGGGCTACAACAGAATATTAGAAATGGGTTAGAACAATATGAAAGAGCTAACCAATAAGAAACTGGAACTAGCCGGGCCAGGCAGTGTTTGAAAGAATACAGTTTCCGTGTAATTATTTCGGGTATAAGCTAGCCATGAGGGCGGCCGGGTGCCGGGGACACAGCCTTACCGCTCCTAATTCAACAACCGTCTGGCTTTGTTCTGTTCTCGAGTTGCAGACAAAGGCCTGGAGTGACAAACATCTCATTTTATAGAGGGAAACTCAGGCCAGTGGACAGACAGACCTGGGCTATAGAAAACAGTTGCTACAGCCCACCCCTGTCTGCCCTTGTTGGGTGTCTGAGGTTAAATTCCCAGCACCCACATGGTGGTTCACATCCATCTATAATGGGGCTTACGGTCCTCTTCTCCAGGACCTGTCTCAGCCTGACAGTGTGGCTGCAGGCAGGAGAGGGTGTTTCCAAAGGGAAGATGCTGTCCTAACCTATGCCCCAAGCTGGACCTTACCTCGCTGTCCACTTGTGAGTCTTACTGCAGAGAGGGAGGCTGGGGTCCACAGTGCACTTTTCCCTGTCCTTAGTGACCGAGACACACAGCTGGCACGGCTGATGAAGCGGAACAGCCTGAGCCGGGAGGACGCAGAGGCAAGAATCAATGCCCAGCTGCCCCTGAAGGACAAGGCCCGCATGGCCAACCACGTTCTAGACAACTCGGGCGAGTGGAGCCTCACCAGACGCCAGGTCATTCTCCTGCATGCCAAGCTGGAACGCTCCATGGAGTATCTGCCACTGAGGCTCGGGTTCCTGACGGGCCTAGCAGGCATCGCCAGCCTCCTGTACCTGCTCACCCGCTACCTTCTCCCTTCTCCCTAGTTGGGTACAGCAAGACAGCAAGCATTAGGCCTCCTCCTTGGAGACCTAAGTCAGGTACCATGTCCTCAACACTACACTCACTCTGATGCTGAGACTGGCCCTTGCTCTGGAGTATCCAGTCTGAACTCAGAGCAAAAGGAAGCCCACGGTCAGGTACCCCTTCCCACCCACCCTAGAGCCCCACCACCCCCATAGTGTCCCATCAGAACAGTATTCATGATGGCAGGGACACAGTCGTCTCTGTGGCCATCCCCCTGGCTACAACAATGTAGCCAACAGTTTCTTGGGCTTGAACCTTCTTGGAGCATCTGCTCCATCATGACCACAAAGTCCCTAGTGGACCACAGCAAATCCTTCTAAACTGAAGGCTTTCAAACAGAACTGTCTGCCAGGGTGCAGTTTGACTCCTGTCTGGGGGATGCTGTAACTAGTCCGAGGCAGGGCCCTTTGGAGAGACCCAGCTTCTGCCACCACCTCCCACCACTGCCTCTGAGCCCTGTGCTCTTCTGCATTCCCCGGCCCCATGCTATCCGATCTCTGTGCCTTCCCCCAGATGCTCCCTGCCTGCAGTACCCTACCCCTGGTGGCCCCTGGTCAGGCACCCCATGTTTTATCGTAATCCATTGTGAAATAATCAACAAGAACCTGGCTTCTCCTAGACTATCCCGTAGATGGCAGGTGTGACTCGTCTCCGCTGTAGTGTTCCAAGCCTGCTCTCCGTTGGTGCTCAATAAATGGAATTGGTCTGAAATGTCCACTGAATTCCACTTGACCTCTGCTCACCTGAGGAGGCCAGTAGAGGTGCTGGGCAGATCACATCCGCTCACCCCACAGGTCTGTGTTCCCTGTGGTGTCTGCGGACCTGCTGGTGCAGATCTTGTTCCCAGCAGCCCAGTAAGGCCAGATGTGGGTGGGACTGACGTGGGTGTGGCAGTGGCCATTTCTAACGCCCCCTCTCACAGAGCTGCTTGCATCTCAGCCTCTCATTAGCTCCAGCACATTTCCAAGCAGCAGAATGGGGCTGTGGGGAGGTGGAGGGGAGGGCTGCCTGCTCCCTCAATTGGATGGGGTCCAGCAGAACCTGACAAAGGGAGAAGCTGTGGACTCCACAGTACCCTATGAGCCAACGATCAAGGAAATGATTGTTTCCCATGGCATTCTGGACACGTCGTGTGCAGTAAGTACATGCACTGCAGGGCAGTGGGGGCATTGGTCTGGGTCGTACAGGCCCTGAACTGCACAGCTGAGTCTCCTCTCAGGAGGAACAGCAGAGCCAGTGTTGGTGCCCAGTTCTGTCTCCTTGCCTTGCTCTCTGCGTGGTAAGTTGAGGACAGTTTCAAGCCCGTTGTAAATCATGACATTCAAACAGTTACTTCTTTCTTGGCCCAGCTCTCTAAATTTGATGCGGAGTGTGGCAGAGCATTGGTCTGGAAGGTGTGCAGAAGCCAAGGCAGTTATGCACTGGCCCTGACAGCCCCGCAGCTGCCCCCTCCCCAGTCCGTACTCCCCGCTGATATGCTGACCAAGGTGGCTTTGGAAAAAGTCTTGCTTTACTGCTTCAACTTCAGTGCCTAATTGGACACCTGGAGCACAATTCCTCTCCAGAGCAGGTGTCCTCCCCCATGGCCAGCAGGTGGCAGCACTCACCCAAGCAGGGATCTGGAAAGCCATACCCTTCTCAACTATATTCCTCAGGGTGGTAGACCAAGGCCACCCCTATGCCCCTGACCGAGAGCACCTTTAAGAAGATGCAAATGGAATGGGATCTGGGCGTGGTAGTGCGTGACAGTGATCCCAGCCTTAGAGAAGCTAAAGCGAGAATTCAGGGTTACACAGATCGTATCTCTACCCTCTTCCTCCAATCCTTGGGCCACGGTTTCCAGATTGGGCTTCATCACCCTAAGAGGAGTAGCAGGATGTCTGTGGGCACCACATGCTCACCTGCCTCTTGACAAGGGTTGAAGAATGCGCCCAGTCCCCTAAAGCCACTTTCCTCTCCTGGTCCAAGCTGCCCAACGTCAGTTTCAGTTTTGTTCTGAACAAAGCACAGTCTCTGTTGTCTTCAAGTCTACACGGTTCCAGATGGGTGGTGGTGAAGGCAACCACAAGCTGCGACGGCCATCCTGGATTCCCAGCAGTGGACGTCTGTCAGTAACACCTTTATCCAACAGTTACCGGCAACGCTTCAGATGCCTTCTCTGTCCTTGTGGGCCAAGGAGCAGGGCAAGAGAACATTTGGGGAAAACTGGGTGCAAGAGGGATGGGGTCTTTTTCCTGAGTAGTCCTTCTTCTCACTAAGGCGCTTGAGCTCCAGGAGTGGAAGTACGACGTGACTACAGGTGAGGGGTCACATGGATGGCTACTAACGGCCCTTGAAGATGGCTAGAGAAAAGCCAAATGAAGGAGGTGATGAGATACAGGGGAGAGCTTGGCTGGTGGCTCCTACATTCCACTCTCAGATAGAGCAGCTCCCAGCTGAGACCCAAAGCTGCCCCTCCTTGCTCCCTACAACCTTCTCCCCTCCCTTCTCCATCGCTCAGATTCCAATACAATTTCCAGCTAACCGGCATGTCGATAGAACAACTCGGGCAGCCGGATTGCTGGCCAATTACAGGAAATCATTCTGCTCCACAGCTCAGCCCTGGGGGGTACAAGGAGGGGGGGGTCCAAGGGAGCAGGCGTCTAGCTTGCAGGCAGGGAAGAGGCTGAAGGCAGGAAGCCTGCTGCAGCAGCTCCCATCTTCCCCCCACCCAGCAGGCATCATGGGAAAGGGGTGGGTGGAGAGGCTCTTGGGCACACTTCAGCCCCAGGCTGTTCCTCAGTATTACCTAGAGCTTTGGATCCAGCCTTTTTGTGGGGGAATTGGAGCCCCAAGCTGTAGAGAAACGCAGAGGCTAAAGGCCCGTGAGAACGGTTCCCGAGGTGAAGTATGTGCTTCAAGGGGTTTGCCTGGAGATGGAAAAAAACAAAAACAGAAAAACACGGATGAGACCATTGTACCCCAGAGAGTACTAGAGACTGGGATGGGTGGCACCCAGGGGACCCTACAGGACTCACCTGAGGGCCTAGAAACAAGTTCTCACTGGCCTAACGAACCTGGACTTCTGCAGCCAGCCCCAGCCAAGGAACCCCAGGGAAGGGATATCAGAACACAGGAATGATGCGCTAGGCTCCAGGAAGGGAGCAGGGGAGGCTTGGAATAGCCTGAATTAGCAAATGGGGGAGGGGGGCAGGTGTGACCCAAGCTTCCGGGGTCCTCTTCACCTCCCCAAACCCTCTGCCGATGGGTCCCGCCGCTGGCTCTTAGAAAAGAACAAGCCGCTTTCAGTCCACCTGCCAAGATCTGTGTTCACTCGGATGCCCCTTTGCCAACCCCGTTCCCTCCCTCACCAGTCCTCTTCCCGTCGGCCCATGCTCCAGAGCCTCTGCCCCCTCTCCCGCTAGAGTTCCCCTTCTCTACCACAGCACTCTTCCCCAAAAGGGCCCGGAAGATCCATGAGGGGCAAAAACCGACTGAACCCCAGTCCCCCGTGAGTGGCCATTTGTCTGAAACCCCAGGAGAATTGTAACAAGTGGTCCGTGATCCATCCTCTACCCCGTGCTATAGCTACTCTCCCAATTCCAAACCTCTCTCTCCTCCCCTCCAGGGCTGGGCCTGGGGTGGATTCACCTACAGCACTTCAGCCCACCCAGTGCTAGACATGATGGGCAGCCGTGGGCAGGGAGGATGAACCTGGGACTGGAAGAAGATGTAAAGAAAACACACATGAGGTCATGTTCCAAGTTCTGAAATGCATCCGGAAAACAGGATTAGTGCCCAGGGAGTCCTTCTTCCCGAGGCCTCAACTCGAGTGTGCAGGCTCAGATATCGGGGCGGGGGTGCCGCTATTCGTCCTGAGTGTGACCATGGTTTAGTACTCCTGGGCTCTAGTGACATCCTCTGGCGCTGGCTCTCCTGGGCCGTGCGCCCAGTGCTCAGCGATCCGAAAGAGGGCGCCGGCTCTGCCCTTGTAGGCGGTGCCTCCCGCCCCACCGTTAGGCGTTCGGCAGCCCGCAGGCTGGGTGCCATCGATCCGGTCGCGGGGACCCGGGCGCGCTGCCTCTCCACGCTTGCTTTTCGCTTTTAATTGAAGTTTGTTTGAGCAGAGCGCGGAGCAGGCAGAAGCAGAAACCAAATATTTAGTTGCTGCAAATTGGCACCTCCAGATCAATTACCCGGCCCGTGTCAGGGCCTACGCCGCCCTCCTGCACCCCGCGGAATTTCAATGCCGCGCTGCCCCCGCGTGAGTCGCCCGCGCCACCGGTCTCCATTCCACCGCACGATTCTCATCAGCTCCAGCCATACATCACCCGTGGCCGCCAGGGAACAGGTTTTCAATGGGAAAAGTTCCCCGAAAAAGTCCTCGTTGCTGACTCTCATTGCACCGTGCGCTGGTCTGGCCCCTGTTGCCATCTCTGAGCTTGTGTAATGGGGACAACCTAGGGGTCAGAGTTTCAAAGGACTTTGGGTCACAGGCACCTAGCTACAATCCTAGCAAGTCCGCTTA
This sequence comes from Alexandromys fortis, assembly GCF_014885135.2. Lineage (NCBI taxonomy): Eukaryota > Metazoa > Chordata > Mammalia > Rodentia > Cricetidae > Alexandromys > Alexandromys fortis. The sequence goes on along the minus strand of NW_026067974.1, from coordinate 14,967,071 downwards.
CCCGGTTTGTGGTCTCGGAAGCCTGGGTTTCTCCATTATGGGGCATGTCCTTCACTAGGTATGATCAAACCAAGGTGTGGCATCTTGCCTAGGGACTATGGATTCTTTGGCAGGGGGCAGAGACAGGATTTCTCTGTGTAACAGTCCTAGCTGTCACCGAACTAGCTCTTGTGGACCAGGCTGGCCTCAAACTCACAGAGATCCACCTGCTTCTGCCTCCCAAGTGCTGGGATTAAAGGCGTGCGCGGCCGGCGGGACTATGGGTTCTGTATAAGATCCTCCTCTGCTGGCTGAGAATGTAGCTCAATAGAGTGTTTCCCTAGGATACGCTAAATTCTTGGTTGGATCCTCTGCATTGCAAACAGCTAGTGGTTCTGACCGGTAATCTTTACAAACAGGCAAGAGAATAGAAGTTCAAGGTCATTCTCAGTAATAGTAAATTTGAGGTCACCCTGGAATATAAGAGGCGCTGTCTGGAAAATAATAAAGTCCACTGCCCTGCTTTGGGGGGTGTAAAATGGTTCTAGAATGACGTGAGGGACACTGAGTGGGAGGGGACACAAGGAAAGGAGGTGGCCAGTCTCCGTGTCCCTGGAAAGCCTGGAGAACTGCAGGAGCTGTCAGGCCAGTTCTAGGACTCTGTCCTAGCCCAGGGGCCTTGGACATAGTCATTTAGGAGCTGTTCTTTCAGAGCTGGAGGGGAGCCAAAAAAATATCTTTGACCCCAAGGCTACCCAACACCTGAGGTAAGAAGACATCAAGGAGAATCTGGAGATGGTGGACTAGCCCAGGTCACTGTGGACACCCTGGGCCCGCAGGAACGAGAACAGCTGCACCGCACAAGGTTCTGCCTTTCTAGTTGGCAAGTTTCTAGGTCTCAGCTCTTCCCTGTGTGAAATGGGGCCACCTCCCGGCGTCCCTGTGGAGTGAGGATAAGCTGCTCAGAGGTGTGAGGAAGGGGCCCAAGTTACACCAATGTTCCCCTCCTTTCATTCCCAGAGTCCCTTGGGAGAACTGCAGTCCAAGAGTCTGACATTTCTAAAGGCCACCACGGTAGACAGAGTGACAGGGGCTCTGGGTGGGATGAGCAGTGTGGGGGATGTCTCCCCCAGCCTACAGCTGCCCCCCCTCCGCCATGCCTGCTGTGCCCACTTGCTACCTCTGTGCCTGGTCAGGATCTTTCCTCTCCCTTTGTCCCAGCTCCATGGGGAAGAGTTCAGACACCCCTAGAAGAGAAACTGGGGCTGAAGTAACAAGCTGGTATGAAATTCAGATCCCCAGTGAGAGGCAAATTCACCCCAACCCTCATTTTTCTCAACGGTGAAATGGCACCACAAGCCAATAATTATGTCGTGCTATTTGGGGTGATGATTGATTATTAATTTATTCATTTATTTGAGACAAGGTCTCACAATATAGCTCTGATTGGAACTCAGAGATCTACCTGCTTCCCCCAAGTGCTAGGATTAAAAGTACAGGCCACCACTCCTAGCCTGGTAAGTGATTTCTCAAGGTTACTGAATCTATTTGCCTTTCCTTCCTACACACACTCCTAACCTGTCTCCAGTAGGCACACCTCTGCTGGCAAGATCCCTCCTTCCAGGACAGTATCCCAGCATTTATCAAATCAGAAAGTCCTTCTGACAGTCCACCTTAAATCTCTCACTGCTTCCTTCGGAGAAGATGTAAAGAACCCACAGCCAGAAGATAAATGTTTGTGGATAGATAATGTCACACTATTTTAAAAAACACCCCCCAAAGAGGACCAGAGGGGGTTGGGAATTACTGTCGGACACAATGCTCTTTACACTAAACATCTTGGCGATAAATATAGCTATGTAATTCTTTTTTTTCTCCTTGGCAGAGGGAAAGGCTGAGGCTGGGCAGAAAGACAGAGGGGCCCGAAAATATAAATCAATATGTGACTTTAATATATGTGCTCTCGGTGGCTGTGTGTGCTGGGGGATTATTAGTAACCTTGATTCCTGCTCAGTGTCCATGTGAGGCAGGGCGATGCTCAGCCCCCAGGGAGGAAAAGAGAAATTAGGAAGCCAAATTCTCCTCCTGATTGACACCTGGGTAAACATTATCTTGGCAGAAGGGGTAGGGAAAAAAAAAAAGATCAATGCTGGTATTTTTATCACGTTCCAGGGACGGACAGGGGGAGAAATTAAAGACACAGTTCTGTGATATTGATGCATATGCTCATCTCCAGGGTGGAGCCCAACCAGAGGTGGGAAGGGCAGGACCAGGGTGGGAGAGCTAGTGGGTCTGCACCAGGGAGCCTCGGCCATGGCTGCTGTGTCTTATAACACTCACAGACAGGTACAAAGGAGCCGCTTCCCCATGGCAGGGAAAGGCACCCGCTTTGAAGGAAATCACAGGTCCAAACATCTAAAGTGACATCAGACCCTGGCTTTCATGGAGAACGGAGAGGCAGTGGTGTCCACGGGCTGTTTCTAAGGGGAGGTTCCTAGAGCACAGAGATGGAAGAGTGGCTTCTGAGGGGCTACAGGAAAAGAGGGGTCCAGGGCGGGTTGATTGCTGGTGTGGAGGGAGAGGCACTTCCTGGGCTGTCTCCAATCTGAAGTCAGGAAAGTTTGGTCCTCTGCCCTGACCTTGCTATATGACCTTGGCCAAAGCATTTGACCTCACAGAGGCTCAACCTCCTCTTGTGTAAAACTTCTCCACTGCACCGTTTTCCCAGCGAGATTATACAATGTATCTTAATGGTGGAGGGACCACTGCTGACTAGGGTAGCTCTGCCCGTGGGATGGGATGGTGTAGTGGTGTGGTCCTTATATGAGCAATGTCGCAGATGGGATCCACACCAGAGTGGTGCCAGAGGTGCCCCAGAAGGGTAGAAAGAGTTGGGCATGGGGGATTTTTAAGTTCAGAGTTTCCTAGCAAGTCTGTCTCTTTTAAAAGTAAAACAAAAACAAAACCTGCATTCGGTGCAGGCAGGAGGATCAAGAGTTCAAGGTCATTTTAGGCTACACACAGAGTTCTAGGTCAGCCTGGGATACATAACTTTGTTCAAAAAAACATATTAGTTTAAATGTGATTTAAAATTTTTATTTTATGTTTGTGGGTGTTTTGCTTGCATATTTATCTTTGTACCGTGTGCATGCAGTGCCCACAGAGGAACCCTTGGAACTGGAGTTAAAGACGGTTGTGAGCCACCACGTGAGTGCTGGGAATCTAACCTGGATCTCCTGAGAAAACAACTGGTTCTTTTAACTGCTGAGCCATCTCTCTAGCCCCAGTGAACTTGCTGTATTTAAAACATCATTTCTGCTACTGGCGCTGGCCGCATTTCAAGTGCTCAGGAGTCACACAGACTGAGCAGCTCCTAAGCTGGGTAAGCACAGTTCTAGAAGGAGCCATAGGGCAGGGGTGCCTGTCCCAAAACAGAGGAAGGGCCTGTGAGGCAGAGGGGTGAGGTGTGCTCTTGAAATGCAAGATTAACACCCCTTTTATGCTGGCAGGGGTGTTTTATGGCTTCTGAGGGGCCATAATTGTCCAACAGAGGCTTTCTAGTGGGACAGCGGTCCAGTTCAAGTGGCATTTCTCAGGTCATGGAGGTCCTGGGCAGACATGGGGTGGACATGAGGTAGACATGTGTAGACATGGGGTGGGCATGGGGTGGACATGGGGCAGACATGTGTAGACACGGGGTGGACATGGGGGAGACATGTGTAACTTAGGGTGGACTTGGAGTCTCTTGTCCACGGATCTTCTGTGTCCTAGTTTCAGGACTGTCCTGCTAAGAAAGGAGCAGAGGCCCCAGGGTTCCCCCAGCACACCCATCAGGTCCCACAGTAGTCTTGACTACATATTTTCCACACTAGTTAGGAGAGCTGAGGTATTTGGAGAAACCATAGGGAGCCCAGCAAATGGGGCTCAGGAATAGTGTGAACCCAAGGTATCCCTCCTGCCTTAGTTAGGGTTCCTATTGCTGTGAAGCAACACCATGACCATGGCAACTCTTACAAAGGAAGACATATTGCTGGGCAGTGGTGGCGCACGCCTTTAATCCCAGCACTTGGGAGGCAGAGGCAGGAGGATCTCTGTGAGTTTGAGGCCAGCCTAATCTACAAAACAAGTTCCAGGACGGCTAGGACTGTTACACAGAAAAACCCTGTCTTGGGGGCTGGAGAGATGGCTCAGAGGTTAAGAGCACTGACTGTTCTTCCAGAGATCCTGAGTTCAATTCCCGGCAACCACATGGTGGCTCACAACCATCTGTAATGAGATCTGGTGCCCTCTTCTGGCCTGCAGGCAGATATGGAGGCTGAACACTGTGTACATAATAAATAAATAAATCTTTAAAGAAAAGAAAAGAAAAATCCTGTCTCAAAAATAATATTAATAAAAGAAAACATTCAGTGGGCTGACTTATAGTTTGGAGGTTTAGTCCATTATCGTCATGGTGGGGCATGGCAGCATGCAGGCAGACCTGGTGCTGGAGAAGGAGCCGAGAGTTCTACATATTGATCTGCAGGCAACAGGAAGTGGACACTGGGCACAGCTTGAGCATAGGAGTCCTCAAAGCCCATCGCCACAGTGACACACTTCCTCCAACAAGGCCATACCTACTCTAACAAAGCCCCACTTCCCAGAAGTGGACTGGGGGAGTTTACTGGGACCGATTACATTCAAACTACCACACCCCCCATCCTCAAAGGCCAAATATAGTGTTTATAAAGCTTTGTCAAGGCTGAGAGGCATAAGTGACCCTATAAGGATAGGGACAGTGCCCAGAGCACACACTCCAACCCCTCACATACACATTCTCCAAAAACACACAAACCAGGTGTGGTGGTGCATGCCTAGAATCCCTGCCCTGAGGAGACAGAGGAAGGATTGTCTCAAGTTCTAGCCCAGCCGGGGCTACTCAGTGAATTCCAGGCCAGCCAGCGAGATGCTGTTTCAGGAAACAGAGCAAAACAGAAACCAAATCTGCACATGCACACACACACATAGGCAGGCCCATATACCCATATATATATATGTAAACCCAGCTCCTGTGCACACACCCACGGTGCAGGCCTCCACGCATGAACAAATGCTCTGGGCTTCCTCCACCTGGGTGTGTTCCTACATAGAATTAGGCCCTCCTCCCTCCAGGGCCTACGTTTGTACGTCCTAGTCCAAGGCCTTCGCTGATCCCCAATGCCCACCAAGCAGCTTTAAACTCTGTGGCCTGGCAACCTTAAACCCTTCCCTCGCTGCACTAACTGCCCTTGCCTGCTGTGATCCAGCCTTCTGCATCTGCCTGAGCAGTTTTCTCCTCCCGTTACCTGCCCTTCCCACTCCAGTTCCTACCTGACTGCGGTGGCCCCTAACCTCTGTAAGACCTGGCTCAAATGACCCCTCTTCTGGGACCATTTCCTGGGACTCTAATCTAAAGTGCTGGCCCTCCTCGGCTCTGCTTCCCATCACTGTGTGGCTCTTGCCTTCAGCCCCCTTCTCTCACTCTGGGTCACCCCAAGAAGAGAGTAATCCCCTGAAAGGCAGGACAATAGGCATTGTCCCAGGTACCCCCCTCGGAGCCCAGTCTCTCCCCTCCACCCAAAGGTAACACCAAGGTCAGATGTGAAGGAAAACAGGTGACTGGATGAGGGTTTGGTAAGGCTCAGGCACTCCCCTCTCTGCCCAGACTTCTTATTGGGCTCCTGCCCTGGGCTCTGCTCCCTCGGCCCCTCCCACGTCCAGGGCCATTTTCAGAGTGCTAGTGTGTCAGCTGGACAGACACTGTAACGCCCCTCCTTGAGCCTAGGTCACTCTGTGCCTGTCAGAGACCCCAGATCTCTACCATCAGCCTGAGATCATGGGGGAGGAGATGTAAGGAACTACCTTTTTTTGGGGGGGGGGTCCTTTTTCTTTTTCTCTGTCCATTCAGATACAGATTTCAGACAGCCTTCACAGACACACGTGACAAAACAAAAAAACAAATGAGAGAAGTCAGAGAGGAGAGAGGTCCTGCTTCTGACACCTACAGGCTCTGTCCCTGGCGCCCTGCAAAGGTCACCTTTCATAGCCACCACTGTGAGCCCTTGCCCAGCCCATCCGTCCTCCTTGCCAGTGACTCGGGTGCGGGCTCCAGTGTGCTCGTCCCTTGACAACCCATGAGGCTGCGCTCCAATCCTGGCCCTGCCAACCCCAGCTCGCCCAGCCCAGCCTCTCATGTTCCAGCGTTCTCTCTCCTACTCCCATCTGCAACCACAGCACATCCAAGCTGTCTGATTAACTCAATTGATTAATTAAGCTCTAATGAGAGCCATGACTCACCCCTGCAGCTGCTGACCAGGAGGCCAGCATGCCAGGAAGGGCACTGAGTCCACAGACATGGCCTGAGGAGGGCCCAGAGGCAGAGCACCAGCTTGGAAAGGTGGCCCAAAGCTGGCCCGCAGCTAGGTCTCCTCCAGATCTCTAGAGGGGGAGAGGGCTCTGTAGCCTGGAAGACGGTCAGCTCCCCCAAACAGCTGGTCAGCACGTTTAGCGCCAGCCTTTCAGGAGGCAGAGAACACAAAAGAGAGGTGAACTGGCTGAGAGACGTCAAAGGGCCAACCTCACCGTGACTCCTAGAACCCAAGGCCCAGAGAATACGTTCTTCGTGAGGCGCTGGCCACAGGGACCAGACTGAGCCCTGCCGGCCGGCCGCCATCTTCTTGGTTTCCTCCATCGCAACCGCCAGCCATGGGGCCAATCGCGACCTCCGCCTGGCTGCTGCATCAGGAAGAGCTACAAGCCAGGTTTCCCAGACAGCCATTTCCACGCAGCTCCCTCTCTCACACCTTGCTCCCTCATCCGGGGTTGGGTCCCAATGCCCGGCATGAACAATGATAAGGAAGCGAGTGGACCTCCCTCCTCCCAAATGAATCTTTAAGGGAGGGAAGCGTGGTGTCCACTCCAGGGAAGAGGGCACTGACATCACGGCTTGCCTGGGGTCACATCTGCTTCTTCTTGGGGTCACAAGTGTTTCCGCCTTGGTGTTTGGAGAACATACTCCAGTGTGCCCGCGCGCACACACACACCCCACACCACACCACACTGGTCATAGTGGTTTAACTCCTTTCTGAGGGCAGAGCCACTCTTGTCTATCCCTCCCCATCCCAGCATCCACAGAAGTTCAAATGAAGCAAAGGCATGTTGAATATTTCCTGGATGAAGAAGGAGGGGGAGGAAGGTGGGAAGAAATGAACGGACCAGTTACAAGTGAGATATGCTTGTAGCTCCAGGCCAGTGCTAGTAGGGAAGACACTGAGAGATGGGACCAGGCAGGGTCACCAACTCTAGGTGCTTAGCTATTCAGGTAACCACTGTCTGCTGGCTCATTGGGCCAGAGGGGGAGTGGCTAATTCCCTTCGCCCTTCCTCCCTCCCCGCCCCCAGTGAGAGGCTGTTCAGCACGGGAATCAAGGGGGATGGTAAGGGAGATGGGCAGGGAAGGGAGGACGAGGAGAATATGACTCTGGGCTCAGGCTTTCTTCCCTCGGGGCAGACAAGGAGCAGGGTGCTGACTGGTGTCAGAGTGGCCTGGAGTCCTGGCTTTGTTTGACTCTTGGGTGACTGTGAGCCTGTGGCCTCCTTATCTGCACAAGTCTGGTGGCAGAGGCTCTGGGTCTGTGGCCCTCCAATAGTCTAACAGGGTTGCAGCCCCAAGGGATGTTTGTGACCTGAGAGTGTGCAATGGGGGTGGACACACGCGCGCGTGCACATACACACAGAGCCCTCGGTGGTCAGAGTAATCACAGCCAGGAGCCACCAGTCCCCAACCCCGGCCCCTCTGCTGTCACTGTCCCTCAGATTCAATTACCAGCTCAGCTTTCAAATCAGGCTTCAGCCAGTAACTTTACTGGAGAAAATGATTATGTGATTATTTCAACCTTGCTCCAAACACCATTTTAATTGGATCTGGGAAAAGGCAATTTCTGCTTCAGAGGGGCCACTCAAGATGGGAGAGTCCTGGGGATGTCAGGCAGGAGCCACTTACCTCAACCTCCAAGGGCGTATGTAGATGGGACACCTCTAGGACTTGCTCCTCTCAAAACCCCTCCTGTCACTGAGCCCAGAGTGAGATTCAGAGGTCATTGGAGGGACGGGGGACTTTTTAAGGAAGTGAACTAGAGAAAGGGCCTTGCCTTGTTTCTACCCTGGAAGGCATCTTTTTCTGCTACTCTGCCATGTTGCCCCAGCCCCTCTTCTCTCCCTTCCCACCTTGCCAACCCCAAGTAAGCATTTTGATTAAACACCAGACTAAGGAAGCAGAATTGGAAGCATCTGATTTTCCAGAATCCAGTAGAGCCTTTGGAAGGGATTTGAGAGTCTCTTCTCCAGGGGCCATCTTGCTGGATGGGTAACTGGAGTCTGGTCACACGGGAATCTTTCAGAGCCTGTTTCCTCATCTCCCAAGGGCAGAACTGGTCCTAGGCAATCCCCGAGTCCCTTGCAACAATGAAGCCATTTCGGCTGATTTACCAGGTGTCTTGGTTCTCCAGCAAGAGGGAGTATTCTAGGGTCAACTCCTCAGTGGCCAATTCTCCTCGGAGCCATGGGCTCTGAGCTATGTAGCACCCATCTCCCAGGTAGCCAACAATATCCCTGGGCCAGAGCTCAGCCTGGTGCCAGGCAGAAGGTGGGCCGGGGCCTGGAGTGGTAGGGCAGTGCCCCAGAGGTGGAGGGATGCGATGGAAAACCTTGGACTCTATCTCCATCATAAGTGTTGTTCCTTTTGGAAACTACAGCTCCCAGATTCCTCCTGGATTACGGACACCTGCGCGCGCGGGCAGGCACAGGTGCAGGATATTTCTCCCAGATACCCTTGCGCTTCTCGTTAAAAAGCGAGCTTCCACGAGGTCTCGCTCTCTCTTGCCCTTTACCCTTGTGTGTCTTGCACACCTGTCCCTTATCGTGTCCCCCCCCATTAAAGTGCACCCACGTGGGAGCCGCGTGTCTGTGTCTTCTCCTTTCGTGCGTGTTTTGTCTGTCCTGTGTTTGTCTACACACACACCCGCTTTAAGAGAATAATAATAAGCACTTGCCTTTCCTAGGGTCTCCTGACTCCGTTCCCCTCCCATGACAAAGACCACGTCAGTACTGTAAAACCTGCTTAGAGCAGCGGTTCTCAGCCCTCCTAAGGCTTCAACCCTTGAATACAGTTCCCCTTGTTGTGGTTCCATAAAATTATTTCATTGCTACTTTGTAACTGTAATTTTGCTACTGGTACAAATTGTAATGTAAATATCTGATATGCAAGGAATCTGATATGTGACCCCTGTGATGAGAAGACGCTACATGGGAGAAGGACAACCGGGTGCTCCTCACTGAAGAAATGAATATGTCTCCCATGCTCCACTGGGACCCCAGTCCTGCCTGGGACTGCAGACCTCAGTGTCCGCGGGCCGTCAGCAAGAGCATCCTGGACATTCAGAGAGTAAAGGCAGAGTGAGAAGGCAGACACAAAGAGCTGGCTATGGAGCACCTACTGGGTGATGGGCACATGCCAGGGCCATGTCACAAAACTAACATCTGGTACGACAACGCCCCTTTCCCAGGAATAGCCTGGAACGCTGAGAGATGGCAGAGAAGATGATTTAAAAAAAAAAAAAAGAAAGAAAAGAAAAGAAAGGAAAACAAAACAGGTTAGTGGTATTGCTCAGGGGGTAAAGGCTCTGGCCATGCAAGCCTATTGGCATAAGTGTGATCCCTGAAACCTACCTACAAGGACAGAACTGACTTCACAAGACCACCCTCTGACCTCCACATAAAGAACATGGTGGATATGTCCCCCCCCCAGTAATGATAATAATAGTTTATTCTTAGAAAAGAAATGAAGGCAGCCACTGGTCCGACACATGGGATGAAGTGTGGGAGGGGTTCTTGGAAGAGTCTGGGTGTCCAGGTTGTGGGTGAGTAAGGGCGTTCAGAGAGCAGGGGTGTGGAGGGAGGGGAGAGGCAGAGGGAAGGTAGCTGTCATGGTTCTGTGTGCCTTCCTGAAGGGAGGGGGTTGCCCAGACTACAGTCCTAAGACAAAGTCAGCTGAGACAATTGTCAGGGTCCAAAGCAGCCAAGGGGGGCTGAATTCATCAGGGTCCGCCTGGGTCTGAGCCCTGTCCCTTCTTGGCTTCTCAGTCTCTGTGACCCCTCGAGTTGAGTACACAGGTAGGTAGAAGAGAAGGACAGTTCTCATGGATCTCTGGGACCCAGGAAGGCATGAGAATAAGATACAAAATGGACAGGACCCTAACCCTCTCAGAGAGTGCCTGACTGGATCTTGGGGGTGGGGAACTCTATTGTCAAAGAAGAAACCCCACACTGCCATCCCTCACTCGTTAATTTCTGGAGAAGCATTAGCTGTCAGCAAGCAGTGGTCCTCCCATTCAAATTACAGAATTTGAATTCTTAATTTCTCCTAATCCATCAGTGAGCTGCCTTCCTGAGCTAATATTAGCAACTGGCGAGGCTGGAAGCGTATTCGCCGATGTCTCCCACCCTTCTCTAATCGATAGGGCTGGGCCCCTCCCAGGCAGGGACCCTCTCGCTGCTTCCCAACTACCTCCACTTCCAAAAGGGATGGAGAATTTTAGGAAGGTCCCTAGAGACCCTAGATTTTTCCAAATCGGGAGAGCCAAATAGCAGGAAGTAGAGAAAAGGTCGAGAAGAGGTGGGGTGATGGACCCGGAGCCTGGAAGAAGCAGACAGCGAGAAAGCCATGGAAGGTGTAATCGGAGGGCATGAGAGATGGAGGACTTGAGCCAGGGCCTAAAGCTGCCGCGAGCTGGACAGGAGGGAGACAAAGAATCAGAGCAGCTCTAACACAGGAAGAAAGCAGCCAAGCAAAGCGAATCCCAGGGTTCACCACAGTGTCCTGGGATGAGCAGCCCTCCCGCCATCCCTGGTCCCACCGGAGCACCTCCCATGGATGTCCTGGGGCCAGCTAGGCTCTGCATCTCATGTCCCAGCTCAAAAGCCTCACCTACCAGGAAGCCCTCTTGCTTCTTCTCCACCATCCATCCCCTTACCTCAAGTATTAACAGACAGGCAGGATGCTGAGGCCTCCTGGGAGATGAGGCCCCAGGGACAAGCACTAGGCTAAGTATCCCATGTTCATTCATTTTAAATATTTTAAAAATGTGTGTGTGTGAATGCGTTTGTGTGTGAGTGTGTGAGTGTGTGTGTGTTGACACGGGATCTCCTGTAACTCAGGTCTCCACCTCTCCCATCCTGGGTTTGCAGGCATACAACACCACACCTGATCCATCTATTTCATTTATCTATTATTTATTTATTTTGTGGTTCTGGGGCTCAAAGCTGGGTCCCCAAAACATACTTGTAACGTGTTCTACCACTGAGCCAACTCCCTAGTTCTGCTGGGAGGTGTTTGTTTGTTTTGTTTTGCTTTGTTATTTTTTGGTTTTTTCGAGACGAGGTTTCACTATGTAGCCCTGGCTGTCCTGGAGCTCACTCTGTAGACCAGGCTGACCTCAAACTCACAGAGATCCACCTGTGATCTGCCTCTCAAGTGCTGGGATTAAAGTCATGCACCACCACTACCTGACTAGTTCTTGTTTTTTGAGATAGGGTCTTATTATGTTGCCCAGGCTGGGCTTAAACTCATAATCCTCCTGTCTCAGTTTCCCAAGTGCTGGGTCACAGGTATGCATCCTGATGCCCTGCTTGCTATTAGCAGGTAAAGAGATAGGTTCAGAGATAAATCGCTCACTCAAGGTCATGGGAGTGCCAGGATTTGGATGGCTCCAAAGAAAAGTACTTGACACCCTGTACTTCCTGGGGACTGTGCACTGTGAAACACCAGTCCTTGTCTTTGGTTGAATTTCCAAAGGTTAAAAGAGCTACCAAGGCCAGTCCCAGGACTTTTTTGCTTGAGCACATCTCTATCAGCCAATCTTAAAAAAATCCAGACGGCATGAACTTTCCAGCCACTCATCCATCTCATCATCTGCCTCTTAATCTCTCCAAACTGACCCTTCATCCAGACAGGCCCAGTTCAGATCGGCTTCAGCCCGACGGTTCCTGTTATCCGACCCTTGACCCCTATGGCTCGTTCTTCCGTGATCTGTTCTTCACCTTTTCAGTGACTGCCCTGCTTCTTGGTAAGTGTGAGTCTCTCTGAGCATGGCCGTATGCTCTCTGACGTCCTAGGACCCAATCTTGCCTTGGCAGGTGCTCTGTAAATATTTGTAGACTTATCGGCGGATTGATTGGTGCAGTGAAGATGGAGAATCAGGTTATACGCTGAGAAGTGTCTCTTTCAGCCTGGCTGCTGGGGAAGAATCAGGACGCTGGGGATGCACACGTGGGGAGCCCAGGTCTCAGCAGGTGTGCATGGGTAGGTGGGGACAGTGTCAGAGAGGGAAGTTTTGGGGCTACGACGAGGTCTTGGAGAAGCAGTGCTCCAGGCTGCTTAGGAAGCTTCCTGGTCAGGTGCCCAGCTGGACTTTCATTTGGTGAAGAACTCCGTCCCCATCTAACCCCCTCTGTCCCCCCATGAATCTGCAGGGCCAGGCCTGCAAGGAGCTATTTTGGACCAAACCTCTGAATTATGCACAGGCTGGCCGGTGAGCTCGGCTCCGCTGATGAATGGGTGGGGGGTGGGGAGTTTCGCTTTCGTGTGTCTGAGTTTGCACAGGTCCTAGGAGGAGGGCAAAGGGTGGCCACTGAAGCTTTTGTGACTGAGGGGTTGTACCGTGCGTGAATGATCACCCAGAGGTTGTGAGGTCCCAAAGATGGTCCCTCTCCCAATGAGGTAACAGGATGATGAGCTCCTGGACACAGCAACCTGTGGTCCCCAAATCTCCACTAGGGCAGACGGAGACGAATGACTGTATCATATGTCTTGCCCCTTGGCTGCCCATGGGACCCTCAGAAGTCATTGGTCATCAGAGGAACTACCCTAGGCGTTCCACTGGGGACTTCCCGCACGTTAACAGAGTTGTCACAACACAGCCATTCAGCAGGTGCAGGAATCCCCACTTTACTTAGAAGGAAACAGAAAGAAAGACTAAGTAACAAAACAAAGAGAAAGAAGGGTGTCTTGCTGGACACTGACATGGGACCAGGAGAAGGAAGAGCTGAACAGCTGAGGAGTACTAAAATGAAAACAGCCCAGAAGAGACTGGCAGGACCTGCAGCTCCGAGAAGCTTTGCGTCCAGGAAACTCCTGCAGCTCACTAAGAAGCCAGTCCAGATTGTGCATTGTTGTTTTGTTTCTTCTGGCCCTGGATGACTGAGCATGCCCCATGTCCCTAGCCCTGTGATCCACCTGTAACTCCGGCTCTGGAGGATTTGGTGCCCCCTTCTGGCCTTTGCTAGTATTGCATATGGTGCATCTACACAGACACATATGCACTATAAATAGGCACACACACATATGTATGCATGTATATATTCTTCGCAGTGCTGGGATATAACCCAGGACCTTAAACATGTTAGGCAAGCACTCTAACTGAGCTGTATTCCCAGCTCGGACAATCCAATCCAAGTGCGTGGTGGTGGTGGCTGCAGCGGCTACAGCAGTGGTGGTATATGCATGTGGTGTGCCCGTGTCCCATGTCCTTGTGAGCGGAGGCTGGAGGGAGATGTCAGGTGTCCTCCTCTATCATTTTCCAATTTTCTACTGTATTTCTCTCTCTCTCTCTTTTTTTTTTTTTTGAGGTAGCAGTAACGGTTTTAGTGGTGCTGTGGAGACGTTAGCTGTTCAATCAATCAACACATATATATTTAGCATCTTTTTTTTTTGTCTTCTGGCACTCCTGGCCTCCTCTAATTTTATTTATTTATTTATTTATTTATTTATTTATTTATTATTTTTATTTTTTTTTTAGTTGTTGAAAAAATTTCCA
>NW_026067974.1:14948432-14952886 GCF_014885135.2 Alexandromys fortis | reverse complement strand
TAGAAAAGATTGCCGGGCAAAAACTGGGAACTTGGGGGTGAAGTGGCATGGGGCTAAGGGGAAATGGGGTGAGAAACGTGAGAAGGGGAGGATGGGGGAGCTTGGGGGAATGGGATGGTTGTGATAAAGGAAGGGTGGATACGGGAGCAGAGAAATATATATTCTAATTAAGGGAGCCATCTTAGGGTTGGCAAGAGACTTGACTCTAGAGGGGCTCGCAGATGTCCAGGGAGATGTCCCCAGCTAGTACCTTGGGCAACTGAGGAGAGGGAACCTGAAATGACCCTATCCTATAGCCATACTGATGAATATCTTGCATATCACCTTAGAACTTTCATCTGGTGATGGATTGAGATAGAGACAGAGACCCAAATTGGAGCACCAGACTGAGCTCAAGATCCAAATGAGGAACAAAAGGAGGGAGAACATGAGCAAGGAAGTCAGGACCACGAGGGGTGGCACCCACCCACTGTGACAGTGGAACTGATCTATTGGGAGCTCACCAAGGCCAGCAGGACTGGGACTGAATAAGCATGGGATGAAACCGGACTCTCTGAACATGGCGGACAATGAAGGCTGATGAGAAGCCAAGGACAATGGCACTAGGTTTCGATCCTAATACATGAACTGGCTTTGTGGGAGCCTAGCCTGTTTGGATGCTTACCTTCCTGGACCTGTATTTCTCTCTTTCCTCTTATTTTTTTTTCTTTCTTTCTCTATAGCTTTGGAGCCTGTCCTGGAACTCACTCTGTAGACCAGACTGGCCTCAAACTCACAGAGATCTTCCTGCCTCTGCCTCCTGAGTGCTGGGATTAAAGGTGTGCGTCACCACCGCCTGGCTCCACTGTGTGTCTTTAGACAGGATTTCTCAGTGAACCAGATTCTTGCCATTTCATCCAGCCTGGCTAGTCAGTGAGCTCACAGGAGTCGTTTGTCTGTCCCTCAGCACTGGGGTCACAGGCACACGCTGCCATGCTCCCATTCCGTGTGACTGCTGGAGATTCAGACTCAGGGCCTTGCACTTGCACTGCAAGCGCTCTTACCCACTAAGCCATCTCCCTAGCTGCACAATTCACCTGTGACTCCAGCTCCAGAGGATCTGATGCCCTCTTCTGGCCTCTGTTAGTATTGCATGCATGTGTACCTATGCACAGACATGCATATACATAAATAAAAATAACAAATAAACGTTTTTTTTTTAAAAAGAGTGCTCTCTTGCTCAGTGCTCCTGAAGAGGGTCTGGGTTCAGTTTCCAGAACCCTATGGTATCTCACAGCATCCTGTAACTCCAGTTGCACGAGATGCAGCACCCCCTCCTGGACACTGAGGGTATCTGCACTCACGTGAGGATGTATCTTCCCACAGATTAAAAATAAGTAAAATAAGTCTTTTTTTTTTTTTTTTTAAAGTACACACCTCATAAACATTCTCAGGGAAAGTTGCCAGACACCAAGAGTACATACTACATAATTCCTTTTATATGAAATGCTAGGAATGACAGCTCTAATCTACAGCGACAGGAAGCAGATCAGTGGGTGCCTGGGGCTGGGGGCAGGATGACAATTGACTGGGAAGGGGTGCCAGGGAGCTTTTGGGGATGATGAAAGTGTTCTCTGTCTTGATTGTTGAGGTGGTTATATGTGTATATAAATTTGCCAAAATTCTTCAGACTGAACACTTAAAATATATGCATTTTTACAATATGTAAATTAGATTCCAATAAAGTTGAAAGAGAAACCCAGGCGAGCTGAGATGAATTCCACACTTAGAACTGTTGTGCCCTGCCGGGCAGTGGTGGCGCATGCCTTTAATCCCAGCACTCGGGAGGCAGAGGCAGGTGGATCTCTGTGAGTTTGAGGCCAGCCTGGTCTACAAGAGCTAGTTCCAGGACAGGCTCCAAAGCTACAGAGAAACCCTGTCTCAGAAACACACACACACACACACACACACACACACACACACACAAACCCAGAAAGCTATTGTGCCTTGTATCTGAACACTGGGCACCTGGGGTCCCTTTGTTTTGGTTGTTTTTATTTGTTTGTTTGTTTGTTTTATTTTTGATGACTTATTCTGTGTTTACGAGTGAGAGCCTGCATATATGTGTGTGTACCATATTTGACCCTGTTACCCAAAGAGCTGGGAAGAGGGCATCTGAACTCCCGGAAGCGGAGTAACAGACAGTGGAAGCTCTGGAAACTGAACCTGGGTCTTCTGAGCAATCATTCCAGCTTCGGTCTTGTTTTAAATTAATTAATTAATTTAAAAGTCTCATTTAACCCAGGCTGTTCTCAAACTGCTACATAGCTGAGGATGGCCTTGAACTCCTGATCCTTCTGCTTCTATCCTCGCATGTACTGGGATAACAGTCTTGCGCTATCATGCCAAGCAAAGATTTCTGCCACTCTTTCTTGTGTGGGGCCAGGGGCCAAAGTCAGGGCCTCATAGGTGATGGTAGGCAAGCATTCTACCACTGAGCTACATCCTCAGCCCCTCCCACGTTGAGTCAGGGTTTCACTATGTAATTTAGGGTGGTTTTGAACTCGTGGTCCTCCTGCTCAGCTTCCTGAGTTCTGGGATTACGAAGGTGTGTCACTATGCCTGGTCTGTGTGTTTGTATTTGTACCTGTGTGGGAGTGGGTGGGAGAGGGCCTGTGGTTCCTATCCTAGCCCACCTAACTGTGTCTAAGATTCCTTAGACTTGACCGCCTGGCCCTACATCCTCTTCCCCTGCTTAACTGCTCACACTGCTCCAGAATCTTTACAGCTTTCCCTGTTACCCAAGGCACGGACCATCCCTGGGGTATGCGTCGCTTGCTGGGGTACCTCCATGACACCCTCCAGGAGCAGGTACTTCACTACCTTCTTCATTTGGCGTCCTGTTGAGTGGGTCAGGAACCCCCAAAGAACAAAAGTTTAATTTCCTTCCGTTCCTTAAAATTAAGGTCACCTCAGTACCCCGGTGCAGCCCCAGAGAGGCCCCTCTCACTTACCACCTAGGGCATGGTGAGAAGCTCTCAGGAAGTAGAAGGGGAGAAGCACTGGGTTCACCACCCCCAGGTGCCCTGCAGGGTGTTCAAGAGAACCTGGCCAGTGCGTGGTGTCCCAGCAGTGCGTGGTGTCCCAGCAGTGCGTGGTGTCCCAGCAGTGCATGGTGTCCCAGCAGTACGTGGCGTCCCAGGACTTTGTCCTCCCGGATGCTATTACCAGTTGCTTACTGAATATCTACTCTCTGTGGGGATTTGAGCTACACTCTATGCCTACATTGCTTGCATTGCCTGCTAATCCTCCAATGAGACCAGAAGGCTGTTACTGTCCTCATTTCACAGACAAGGATGTGGAGGCACGTGGAAGGTATGTCATGTGACCAGCAGATTGGAAGACTAACAACCACTGGTACTATTGATTTCCTAGAAATACTCATACCAGATCTGTCCTAATCTTGTGGAGGGCTTTTTGTTTTTGTTTTGAAGAAGGATCTTATTAGGTAGCCCTAACTGGCACTTTCCATGTAGATCAGGATAGCCTCAGACTCATAGAAATCCACCTGCCTCTGCCATCCATGTACTGGAATTTTATAAAGCTGTGTGTCATTATTCCTGGCTATCTTGGGTGTTTTTTTTTAAAACTACGGACTACAAACAAAGCTGGCCAGACGGCTCAGCAGGTAAAAGGGCTGTCACCAGGCCTGATGACCGGAGTTTGGTTTCCACATACTGGAAGGAGAGAACTGACTTCCACCACAAATTATCCTCCAACTTATGTATGTACACTCCTAAGTAAATAGGCTAATAAATTCTAAAAATTAGAATAAATAAATAGAAACATATTTTTTCTCCCTTCCTTCCTCTCTTTCTTCCTTTGTCTTTCTTTTCCTTCCTTCTTTCCTTTAAAAAAAGGCTGGCCTTGGGCTGGAGAGATGGCTCAGCGGTTAAGCAGGTTAAGCCTGCTCTTCCAAAGGTCCTGAGTTCAATTCCCAGCAACCACATGGTGGCTCACAACCATCTGTAATGAGGTCTGGTGCCCTCTTCTGGCCTTCAGGCATACACACTGACAGAATATTGTATACATAATAAATAAATAAATAAATTTAAAAAAAAAGGCTGGCCTTGAACTTGCTAAGTACCAAAGGATGACTTTGAACTCCCAATCCTATTGCCTCCACCTCCTGAGTGCTAGGATTCTAGGCATGAGCCTCTGATCCTGGTTTCTGTGGTGCTGGGGATGGAATCCAGGACTTCATTTATGCTAGGCAAGCGCGCTACCAACTGAGCTACATCCTCAGCCCCTGGAGTGCTGTGTTGTTGCTGTTGTTTTGTTTTTCTTTCTTTCCTCTTTCTTTTTCTAGTTTGGTTTTTCAAGACAAGACAGGGTTTCTCTGTGTAACAGCCTTGGCTGTCCTAGAACTCACCTTGTAAACCAGGCTGACCTTGAACTCTGAGATCCACCTGTTT
>NW_026067974.1:14802915-14947026 GCF_014885135.2 Alexandromys fortis | reverse complement strand
AAGAAAGAAAGAAAGAAAGAAAGAAAGAAAGAAAGAAAGAAAGAAAGAAAGAAAGAAAGAAAGAAAGAAAGAAAGAGGGAGAGAGGGAGGAAGGGAGGAAGGGAAGAAGGAAGGAAGGAAGGAAGGAAGGAAGGAAGGAAGGAAGGAAGGAAGGAAGGAAGGAAGGAAGGACGGAAGAGGGGGCAGGCATTGGTGGTACATACCTTTGATCCTACCACTTGGGAGGCAAAGACAGGCAGATCTCTGAGTTCGAGGCCAGCCTGGCCTAAGAATAAGTTCCAGGACAGTCAGGGCTACACAGAGAAACCCTGTCTCAAAGGAATCATATTAGTAATAATGAAAGAACCCGGGAGAAGTCATTGCCATCCAGCTCAGTTTTGTAGTTCTGGGCAAGTTTACAGGGACCTGTGGTTGTACCTGTGAGAGGGAGGAGGAGGAGCCCAGAAATTGCCCCACTCCCCCTGGGAATCTGAGCTTCCTCATTGATAGAGAAACTGAGGCTTGGGACAATGACCTGCTCTGCCTACAGTATGCCAGAGGCCAGTGCCCTCTCACCATATGGGATTCTCCTGGGGCTGGTCCATGGCTGGTAGTGGGCAGGGCGTCACAGTTGGTATATGTAACTCCTTGGGCAGGCCCCAAGGAGGAGAGGGCAGTCTGTCTCACAAGCCTGCAGCCAGGGCCGGGCCAGCACTTCCAGGGGCAGACTGATTTCCTGTCACTTGGCCGCTGGACCCAGAGCAGCTGCTCCCTCATCTAATTAATGGTCCTGGTTCCCAGTTCTTGATGCAGGGGGATCATGAGCTATTGCTCTGCTCAAGTCTCCACGGAGCTTTCCATTGAGCAGGAGTTCCAGGAGGGGTCGGGAGAGGTGAGGACAGCTCACAGGGCTGCCACACCGAGAACAGCGTCTCTTCCCACCTTTTTTTTTTTTTTTAAAGATTTTATTTATTATGTAGACAATATTCTGTCTCCATGTATGCCCACACGCCAGAAGAGGGCGCCAGATCTCATTACAGATGGTTGTGAGTCACCTGATGTGGTTGCTGGGAATTGAACTCAGGACCTCTGGAAGAGCAGCCAGTGCTCTTAACCACTGAGCCATCTCTCCAGCCCTCTCTTCCCACCTTTTATCCTCTCTTTTATCCTCACTCTTTCTCAAAAGCATCCTCTTCCTTCTTCCCTGTGTCCTGGCCACTGGCTCTTCTCTGCCCTCATAGGTCTTCTCCATCCTCTGCTTCCTTCCCAGAACCTGTCCCAGGTTTCTTCTTCCCTTGAACCCTGTATCCTTTGCCTAGTTGTAAGTGGGCACACTGAGTGTGGTGATCTCTGGGCGCTGCCTCTGAGATCAGCCCACCCTGGAACCATAACTCTCCATGAACTATCGCTTTCAGCAGATAGCATCCTTCCTGAGATAAGGGAAATGTAGGAGGTGTCCAGTGGATAACAACTGGATCCCTCAGAGCAAATAACTTAGGAAAATGAGGAATGTCTTCCCAGGTCAGCTCTGTTCCCTGCTCATAGCTGTCTGGTATGGAAGTCAGGGCTGGGTTGGGTGGAGAAGGAGTGAGCTAGAGACCCGATAGCTCCACTGCTGACCAACTAGCCTCGTCCAAGAAGCTGAAGGAAGTTCAGGTTAGTTCCAGTCAGAGCCAGGTAAGTCCAGCGATCACCAGCAGATGTCTGAATGTTCCAGCAGGCAATAACGGATGATGGTCAGGGACTAGGGGCCCTTGTTAGATCTGTGTGTGACTGGAGGAAAATTACTAGCCCTGGTTAACTTGAGGTGTCAGTTTTGGGAATTCTTTTTTTTTTAAAAAAATATTTATTTATTTATTATATATACAATATTCTGTCTGTGTGTATGCCTGCAGGCCAGAAGAGGGCACCAGACCTCGTTACAGATGGTTGTGAGCCACCATGTGGTTGCTGGGAATTGAACTCGGGACCTCTGGCCCGAGTTAAGGCAATGCTCTTAACCACTGAGCCATCTCTCCAGCCCCAGTTTTGGGAATTCTTAATGAAGGCCATTATTGGGTGTTGGGGTGGTTGGTCATGCTGGGCACTCGGTGTTGGGAGGCTGCTGTTGAGATATTTTATTAACATATTGGTGTTGGGTCATCTGGAGTACCTGGTCAGCAATGAGGGTTGAGCAGGCATTTGATAGTTGATTGAGCATAGGTCATTATTGTTGGGGAGGTAACGTAAGTCAAGGGGTCATAGTCAGTGGTAAGAAGTAGATGTTGAATGTTAGGGTCTAGATATTGGAAAAGTGATTGGTCCCCCCCACATCGCTAAGGCATGGCCCCTCCCCTCATATTGTGTGGTGTCTAATAAGGCTCAAACTACAATGCCCTAGGTTCCTGGCTCTACTCCACGATCAGCCCCAAGCTGTGCAACTTGCTTTACTCGGGCAAAGGTCCTATGAGTAGAAAGGGCTTGGCCTCTGAGGTCTCTCAGGTGAGAAGGTAAGGCCAGGTTCTACAAGTGATGTGTGGAGCTAGGGACGTAGCCCATTTGGTAGAGTTGACTTGCATGCTCAAAGCCCTGGGTTCAGTCCTCAGTTGTGTGAAAGCTGGGAATGGTGGCACACACCTATAACCCCAGCACTCTGGGGGTGGAGGCAGGAAGATGAGAAGTTCAAGGTTACCCAGGAAGTTTGAAGACAAACTAGGATACTAAGACCCTGCCTCAAAAAATTTAAAAAAAAAGTGATGTGTAGAGCATGGATGATGGAGTGCTTAGGGATGCAGAGAAACTCCACAGGGATGGGGGCTGGGAGAGAGGCCAAGATGCTCATTGATGAATTGATTCCCACTATTGATGTTCCTTGGAAAATTTTTGAAAGGTGACACCAAGGGAGAAGATGGAGGTCTCTCAGAGAAAGTCGTGGCATGACTTGGCCCCACGGAATACCAATGAGATGTCTGCTCACTTGGACTGTTACAGCTTCCCCCTGAGGTACTGGTGGGGACATGGGAACTACAGCCGTGAGGACTTGAGGACCCACGACAGGCCATGAGCCGTAGTTGTCGAATGTAGCATCCCAGCTACACGCATGCATCAACATCACAGGGTATCTAGCTCTCCATGGGAACAGTTTCTGCAGAGAGCTGATCAATCTCCAAAATAAAGAGATCATTTCCCTATTCGACTGACAGAGAATGCCCCGAGCTGGAGTTGTCCAAGTAAAGTTGAGAAGTCCTCTCTTGAGAAAGGTGGCCTCTGAGTCACCCCTCCCACCCTGCTTTCCTTATATTGTCACAGAGCTCTTATTCACGGTGTGAACGGTGGGAAATGGTCATATCCCCCTAGAGGCGTGGGGACACTTACCATGGAAGGTAGGCAGGAGACAGGGAGAGACAGGCCAATCCAGTGCTGTGACCTGGGGCACAGTTGGGAGCAGGATGATGATTCAGGATGGAGTCAATGCCAAAGCTGCCATGACCATCAATGCACAGGGTGAAGGCTAGAAGGCACAGTCCAATTGAGGAGGCACCATAGGTGCCTTAGATAAATGTCCAGCCTGACGGAGAGGTCCATTGCCTTCCTAGGAATCCCACTGTGAAAAGGAGACATAGATCTTGCTTCAGGGAGCCCTCAAGTCTAAAGACAGAGGCAGCACCTGGCCTTGAGTGACCTTTGCTTGGGAGGAAATGTGATGTGGGGTTCCCCTCCTTATGCTGTGAATGCCATTGGTTAATAAAGAAACTGGGTTGGCCTGATAAGGTAGAGTAGAGCTAGGCCGGTAAAACTAAACTGAATGCTGGGAGAAGGAAGGCGGAGATTGTAGAAGCCATGTAGCCCCGCTGGAGACAGATGCCGGAACTTTACCTGGTAAGCCACAGCCTCGTGGTGATACACAGATTAATGGAGATGGATTAAATTAATATATAAGAGTTATAGACAACAATGAGGACCCTAAGAGAGACACACATAGATCTAATCTACATGGGGAGTAGAAAAAGACTAGATCTCCTGAGTAAATTGGGAACATGGGGACCTTGGGAGAGGGTTGAAGGGGAGGGGAGGTAGGGAGGGGAGCAGAGAAAAATGTAGAGCTCAATAAAAATAATAATAATAAAAAAGAGTTAGCCAAGAAGAAGCTAGAGCTAATGGGCCAAGCAGTGATTTAATTAATACAGTTTCTGAGTGGTTATTTTGGGGCTGAGCTGCTGGGCGGCCAGGAAAGAAACAAACGGCCTCTCCTTCAATAAATATGCAAGTCGTCCTGATGGGAGGTGCAGTGGGGGACCAGGTCTGAGCTGGGTGACAGAATGTGGAGGCCTTGAATAGCTGAGACGGACTAGCAGCTAGCTGGCACACTGGCTTCTAACCCTCTAATAATCCTAAACTGGCCTAATTCACCCCCTACTGCTGCACCTGTGTGTGCTGATCTGTCCCCTGCTCTGTCCCCAATAAATTATTAAAAGTGCTCAATGCAGAAGGAGGCCAAGGTTGCTGCTCCTGGCAGAGGGGACCCCTCCAGGTGTGCCTTTTCTCAGCTATGCACGTCAGACCACTCTAGATCCAGAATTTCCGGGAGGCGTGCCTCGTCTGTCTTACTGCCCCTCACCCTGGCACCCCAGCCATAGGAGTCCCTAAGGTGACCAAGACCTGGACAATGAGCAATTGTTTTGGCATCACACATGGATCTAAACATAGTCATAACAGCTTCCTGCATGACATTGGACAAGCCTGTTTCCTTTGCCACTCTGGACACGGAGTGGGTTCAACTTAATTGCCTCCCAGGTTCCTGCAAGCCTCACTCTCCAAGCAAAGGGCATGACTAATAGCAGTATCCTGCTGGGCCAGGTGGTGCTAGAGTCCCGGAGGCTCTGCTGTTTAGCCATGTGTGGCTTCAGTCAGGAGATTCTTCCTCCTGGAGCCTTTCGCTCCTGTAAAATGGGCACAAGGAAAAGGTGTCATGGGTACAAAGGCTGACGCTGCCTCCTGAGACCAGCGCAAGTGTCCGATGAGATACAGCAGTCAAGCACCTGGCTCACAGTCCATACCTGATAAATCCTCCCGACAGCCAGGGCTGGTGGTATTTTATTCCCAGGAGCTGTGCTTCTTAACCCTACTTTGGACTCCAT
The DNA here is from genome assembly GCF_014885135.2 of Alexandromys fortis. Classification (NCBI taxonomy): domain Eukaryota; kingdom Metazoa; phylum Chordata; class Mammalia; order Rodentia; family Cricetidae; genus Alexandromys; species Alexandromys fortis. Next base: position 14,941,930 of record NW_026067974.1, on the reverse strand, counting down.
TCCTCCCTCTTCAGGTGACTACTATACCACAGCTGTCTCCTTCAATATACTTGGCTCCCACACAGCCTTCCATCCCTTTTCTGCAAGTGTCCCCTCACCCTGTCCCCCTTCCCACTGACAAGCCTGCCCAGCCCCCACCCTATACACTTGCCACCACTCAAGGGGCCCACCCCACCCAGCCCCCCTCCACGGCAATTATGTAGAGCAAACAAGAGCAGCTGATGAGAAAGGAGCTGCTATTAGCTTAACCTTTCGGGACTGGAGCTGCTGGGAAGAGTTGGGGAGGTGCGCAGGGAGGGGGCTCCAGCAGCAGGTGGGCTGGGGAGGGAGACAAGCAGAGCGGGGGGGGGGGGGGAAGGAACTGGCTCCCGGGGACCAATGGCAGGCTGGCAGCCCCAGAGAAAACAGTAAGGGGACAAAGGATGAACAGAAAGCCCAGAAGTAGACCTAGGAGCCTGCAAGGTACTGTAGAAGGAGGTGGGAGGCAGACAGAAGGTCTGGAGAGGCCGATAGAACCGTACAACCTAGCACCTGAGGCTTCCTGCACACAGTAGGGGTAGCGTGCTAAAGAGCTGTAGACACTTCTACTCTGACCCTCTGCTGAATTACCGAGTAAAGATTGTCAGAGCTGCGCGAGATCTCAGACACCACTTGACCCTGCTCCCCCATCTTGTAAATGGAGAAACTGAGGTCAAGAGAAAACCTTAAGGGGCTGGAGAGATGGCTCAGCGGTTAAGAGCACTGGCTGCTCTTCCAGAGGTCCTGAGTTCAATTCCCAGCACCCACATGGTGGCTCATGACCATCTACAATGGGATCTGATGCCCTCTTCTGACACGCAGGTATACATGCGGAGTACTCATACATAAAAATTAAATAAAGTTTAAAAAAAAAAAAAGAGAGAAAACCTTAAATTCCCCAAATCATAGTGAATTTTGGTAGAACCTGTGTGAGCAGTCAGGCCCCCGACTCAGGCCCCTGAGCTTCTCCCCCTGTCACCTCCCACTTCTCCCTCCTTCCATGTACCTACTCCCTGTCCTGTCCTGTCACCCTGGAGACACAAGCTTTCAAATTCAGTCAGAGCTGGGTGGACAAGGCAGGGTCCCAGCCTGCAGAGGCAAGAACTTCGAACTGGTGTCTGGTGAGGATGAGTAAGGAAACAAAACAGGGTATACAGTTCCTCAGAGAGACAAAGTATCCGCTGGCTACTACACACAGTTGCCTCTCCTCAGTAAACTCATTATCAATGTCTACCAGAAAATTGGCGTGAATCAGGAAGGCTCCAGGGAAGAGGTGATGTCGGCCTGGGCTTTAAAGGATGAAGCAAGGAGTATGTGGCTGTGTGGCTTTTCCAGTAAGGGCAAGGAAGGTGCTGGAAAACACTGGGGGTTCAGGGCCCTGATAGTCCCTCTTCTCTGTCCTCCGAGTTCTGGGAGGATGGCGCAGGAACGCTAGGAGGTGGAGAAGGAATGTTGCCTCCATGGAGGCCTTTCCCTTCTGAGGCAGAGGGAAGATGGAGGCCGCTAGTCCTGTGAAGCAGGCCAGGAGCTAATTGGTGTGTGTGGGGGTGGTGAGGGGCTGCTACCTTTCTGCCTGCGCCCACCCATGTCTCGCCTGTTTCTGATCTCCGGTTCAAGTGGGCCAGTCAAGGGAGGACAGGTAACTGACTCAGATCTTCAGAAGGCCTGGCTGGTAGCCCTGGTACGTGATCTGGGCTTGGCCAAGCATGGCAGCTCACTGGTGACCCTTCATCCTCCTTGCCACTCAGGGGGCTGAGGGAGGCAGTGGGGGACGGGGAGAGAGAAGAAAGACCTGACTCACACTTAGCCCACATCCTTGGCGAGACAGCAAGGAATATTTTTAGGAGCTCATTAAACAGGGAAGAAAGAAAGGGAAGGGAAGGAAGGAAGACGAGGATTATGCATTATTTTTCATCCAAGTGACAGCTCCGAGCATCTCCACTGGAACTGTCATGCAAAAGAAATGGCATGTCTAATATTATTATGGAACGGGTGTGCGCCAGCCTGCGTGGCTATGCGCGGGCGGGAGGGCGCTTGTGCCACCAGTGTGCCACACGGCGAGGTGGTGGGACCAAGGTGGGTCCGTGTATGTGACACCAGGCAAGTGTTCCCAAGTGTGCGGTGGAATTGGGACAGCTGCATGCGAGCATCGGATGCCTGGGATTTCAACGGAGGAACAACTCTCCGAAACTATGTGTAATGGGGCGTGCAGTCGGTGTACAACTGTGTAATTGGGTGTGTGTAACTCGAGTACGTGAGGCATGGATGAAAGGCCTCTACCTCTGGAGCTGGGGGTAGGGGAGCATAATCGCAAGCGAGGGAGCGGTCAGGAGGGTGCGGCTGTGAGCGAGGGGACGGAGACACAGTTGATTCCAAGGCTACCCCCAAAAGACAATGGGGAAATGCAGAGAGTGAAAGGGGCCCTGCACCCACCTATCCTTGTCTTGGAAGGAAAGAGAGCTGCGGCTGGAGGGTCCCAGCTCACACCCACGCTTTTCTGAGGGGAGGTCATTGCCCCCCTACCGTGAGTTCAAAGTTCTTTGGATGGAGCTCAAACTACTTAGTAGGCACTTCCCCAAAATGATCTCATTGGATTTCCAGAGCGCTCTGGAGAGGCAAGCACTGTTATTCTCATTTTCCCGGTAAAGTGGGCCTGAAGTATCTGTCACTCGGACTGACAATTACTTCCCCGACGTCATGGAATTCAGGTGATCAAAGCTAAGATGTGAATCTCCTACTGACTTCTCGGAATGGGTAGCGCTGAGCACTGGAAGGTGACAGAGGGAGACTGGGCGTTGGGGAGGCTTCTCGAGGCTTGTCTGGGGTTAGATGAGCATCTGCCTAGATGATGAGAACCCAGAGCACTCTGGGAAGGAAGGAACCGGGAGAGATGCGGGGAGACAGAGCCAAGCAGCAGGGCTGGTGAGGAGATCCGCTACTGTCAGCGGCTGAGCTGTGGCGCGGGCCCTGTCGACTCGGTAACTAAAGCCAACCTCGTAAGTGGCTAATTGATTTCTGTTCCCTGATTAAATGTGCAGCGCTTTACACGGCAGCAGAAGGAGGTCAGCGCTCCCCCCTCTTCTCCAGCGCGCCTCGTGCGGAGAGACAAAGAAATTGATTTTCCAATCGATGCTCTGAGCAATGATTAAATGTTCTCTGCACAGCGGGCCTAATGAGTCCCAGAGGGGCGTGCCGGCCCTTTAATTAGAGACTCCCAGGGGGCCCGGGATAGGGGCTGCCCTAGAGTGAAGGGGTCTAGCCAGAGAGGAGACATCATCTCCAGAGATTTGGTGGGCTTCGCCTCCAGGGAAGCGTCCTGGCCTGAGAAATGCTGTCTAAAGGGTCCCGGGATAGGGGACCCTGTGGAGGGGTCACTAGGAGGTCTCCATGGAGGGACCCTCCATCAGGGAGATCCCATGAAGGGATTTACGGGCTGAGGATCCCTGAGCTGAGCCTACCAGGGAAGACTTGGGCGAGCAGAATTGGAGACTGAACCCCTTCCTCCCCCTCCCCCCACGGAATCCACAGACCCATCTGCGTGGCCATGATCCATGGCCCCCACCCAGTGGGCTGGGGGCTCAGGCCCGTGCCACGACCTCCGGGTAGGCTGCAGTTCTCCCGCCGGTCTGTCCAACTCCTCCGGCAGCAGAGACCCAGACAGGAAATGAATCCCGTCTAAGAGGCTGCTGCGTTTTCATTACCCAGCTGCCCCATTGGAGGAGCCGACTAAAGACTTTAGAAATTCAAATGAGGCTCTCGGGGGAGACCCGGGCTTAAACATTCCCCTGCGCAGGCGGCTTTATTGAAGGAATAAACTATATTTGCAAAGTAAGATATTGAGGCTGTCAGTTTCTCTTAGGGATATAATGAGATCCTGAGAGGGAGGGAGGCAGCAAGCTGGAGCTCCCAAGGGCGGGAGCCCCAGGCTGGAGCTCTGGGGTGAGCTGACTCCCAAAGGTCAGACCTGCCCTTACTGTGGAACCCAGTCTTCCCCTCATCCGCTATCCCGCCTGGTGTCCAGGGAGGAAGAGGCTATTGTGACCTGGAAATCCCAAGACAGTGGAGACCTCGGAAGTCCCGCTGGTCCCTCTTGGCTCTTTGTCTATCTAATACAGCTCTACTGGGAACACAGGAATGGAGGGCAGGAGTTGAGTCTGGCTTGTAGGTTGGGGCTAGCTGTATGACCTTGAGTAAGTGAGCTACTTAACCTCGGCATGCCTCAGCAACATTTCTTCCAAATATTAATGCCTACTTCATAGGGTTGTTGGGAAGAATAAATGAATTATTATGTATAGAACGTTTGGCATGTTACTTGCTTATGGGTAACACTCCATAAATCACTGCTACTATTAAAGAATTGCACGGGGGGGGGGGCATGCGCTCAGCTGGGATAGTGCTTGCCTAGCGTGTGCAAAGTCTAGGTTCAGTCCCAGTATTCTATAAAACCAAGTGCGGTGGGCCACACCTGCAATCCCAGCACTTTAAGTAGGAGGATTGCAAATTCAAGGCCATTCTTGGCTATATAGAGTTCTAGGCCAGCTCAAGTTGAAGATGTAGAAGACGATAGTTGGCCAGTTGGCCTCTTTCCTGAGAGAACTTAGTCTGTGGTGACCACCCAAGAGCTACGAGGCCACCCTCACATCCTCCGTCACTGTCACCATCACTGTCATCGGCATCACCATCACTCCTGGCATCACCGTGATTCGCACTCTAACACATATTCCCGAACCGGAAGGAATGGCGCAGGTGAACCAGAGGCCTGGGACGATGGGAGGAACCCCGGAAGGTTTCCTGCTGGGGTGTTTGGGAATCATATACAGCACAGTTCTCTTGCTTTGGTAGAAAAATCAAGTCCAAGACCAGTAAAGAACCAGGATAACAAGATCGCTCGATCCCCAAACTTACCATCTCAAAGCTCAGAGACAAGGGAAGAAGGGTGCCAGCCAGTGTCTTTCTACCTCTGTGCCACTCAGAGCCACTATAGCATGGGGTCGAGGCCAAAGGAAGCCCACAGTCAGACCTGGGAGCGGACCTATCGATTTAATGGGTCAGGCGGCGGCAACTGGGCTGCCTGCCACTCACGTTTGAGGTCGGAGGGGAGATTGCACTTGACAGTGGACCGGATGAGGAGACAACAGACGGCAGAGGCTGCCCAGGAGCGGAGGGGGCGGAGTTAGCAGAACTCCGAGGAGGCGGAGTTAGCAGAATTCCAAGGGTCCGTGGGTGGGGTCATGGTCTTTCCCTTTTCCTTGGGAGGACCCCAGTCGCTGCTGACAGGAGGGCTCCCGAGATTGAGAAGTGCAGACAAAATGGCCGGGGCCCGCTGAGGAAAGTGGTAGTCCGGTTGGCATGCAGGTGGGTGGCCTTGTGATGGCACAAGAAGGCAAGCGGGGGTGCAGTTCACAAGTGGAGCGCATTAGTAGGCCACCTACCAAGAATCTGCGAGGCCCAGCGTAGCCATTTCTTTTTAAACAAACAAAAACCAAGACTATGGGTTAGAAGCCAAAGGATTTCAATACCTTCCCATGCTTCTAGCAGGTCACCTGATAGCTCTGGGCTCAGAGTTTTGTTTATTCAGAATCTCACCGTGTAGTCCAGGCTTGCCTAGAATTTGTGATTCTCCCCTCAGTCTGACTGCACGCAGCTCTGTGTACTCCATCTGCAGAAGGAGACAGCACTCCCCAGGCAACGCTTTAGGCAGACACCACAGGACCTGGGATACAATTGGCTCTCTGAAACCGAGCTCTCTTCTTTTTTTTTTCGAGACAGGGTTTCTCTGTAGCTTTGGAGCCTGTCCTGGAACTAGCTCTTGTCGACCAGGCTGGCCTCGAACTCCCAGAGATCCGCCTGCCTCTGGCTTCCGAGTGCTGGGATTAAAGGCGTGGGCCACCACTGCCTGGCAGAGTGTTCTTAAATGAACTTCCAGCACGTGGTCACCACTCTCGCCATCTGTCACCACCGTCTCCTCCTGCAGCAGCGGCAGGAGGTCCACGATTACCTTCTCCAACACCATCATGACCACCACCAGCAACTCCTGCATCACCACCATCGCCACCTCCACGTAAGGGTCACACACAGGAACAATACACTTTTGTACCTGAATCAGTGATGTATGCAGTGTCTGGGAGGTACAGAAGCAAAGCCAGACCTCCCAACTCCTTCCCACACAATGAGATACCCCCACCCAAGAGCAGTCAGACTTGGAGAAGAGTGTGAAGCAAAGGTAAGGGAATGCTGGGTCTTCCTGCAGCCCTGACTCCCATGCTTCAGCACCCGATTGCTGGCTGTTAAAAATGCAACAGGTACATACAACTGGCAAAGGTGCAAGCATTAATTTAGGCCCTACTGTGTGCCAGGCACTAGCTCTGGTGTCTACAGGTAGAATCTTCTTTGACACTATGCTAGCATATGATGGTATTAGTTACCTAATTTCAAAGAGAAAGAAGGGGCAACTCAGAGACAGAGAGGATTTGCCTACAGTCACCTGATCAATTACTGTCCAAGGTGGGATTCATACCATACCCTTTTATTATTTTTTTTAAATATTTATTTATTTATTATGTATACAATTTTATGTCTGTGTGTATGTCTGCAGGCCAGAAGAGGGCACCAGACCCCATTACAGATGGTTTTGAGCCACCATGTGGTTGCTGGGAATTGAACTCAGGACCTTTGGAAGAGCAGGCAATGCTCTTAACCTCTGAGCCATCTCTCCAGCCCCCCCTTTTATTATTCTTATCTTACTTCATGTGTACGGGTATTTGCCTGCACGTCTATACTTCTCCGTACCACTTGCATGCCTGCTCCCTGCAGAAACCAGGAGAGGGCATTGAGTCCCCTGGAATTGGAATCACAGATGGTTATGAGTAGCTATGTGGATGCTGGGAATCAAACCTGGGTCCTCTAGAAGGGCAGCCAGTCTTCCGATTCACCGAGTTGTCTCTCCAGCCCATATCACACTCTTGCTCGCTCCCATTCCTAGATGGCTTACTCAGGAGAGCCAAACTGCAGGTGTATGGTAGGAAGGTGTTGATCCTGGGATGGTAGTGGCTTCTGGACCACATTGTTTTGTGGCTTGTTTATTCATTTATTTTGCCTGTGTGTTTTGAGTCCCCAGGAAGGTATCTTAAAGCCCAAGCTGTTTTAAGCTGATAAACAGCTGAGGATGACCTTGAAGACCAGATCCTACAGCTTGCCTCTCCCAAATACTGGGAGTGTCCAGATGTTTGCTACTAAACCAGAACACCCAGTTCCTCCTCGTTTTTTTTTTTAATTAAGTTTCTTCCTTCCTCCCTCCCTCCCTCCCTCCCTCCCTCCCTCCCTCCCTCCCTCCCTCCTTTCTTTTCCTTTCCTTTCCTTTTTGTTTGTTTTTCGAGACAGGGTTTCTCTGTGTAACATAGCTGTCCTGGAACTAGCTCTGTAGACCAGGCTGGCTTCAAATTCACAGAGATCCGCCTTCCTCTGCCTCTCGAGTGCTGGGATTAAAGGCCACCACCACCTGGCTAAAAATGCCTTACATTTATTTAGTGCACGTGCACTCGAATACATGCATGTCACAACACATGTGTGGAAGTCAGAGGACAGCTGTGGAGTTGGAGGTCGGTGCTCTCCTCCCGCCCTGAGGGTCCCGAGGTCGCCAGAGTTGGCAACGGGCACCTCTACCTAATGAGTTGTCTTACTAGCCCCAATCCTTAAAAAAACAAACCAAGCCAGGCGGGTGGTGGCACACACCCTTAATCCCAGAATTTGGGAGGCAGACGCAGGTGAACCTCTATGAGTTCGAGGTAAGCCTGGTCTACAGAGTGAGTTCCAGGACAGCCAAGGCTACACAGAGAAACCGTCTTGAAAAACCAAACCAAACCAAAACACAAAAAACCAAACCAAGCAAAAACCACCACTATCAACAAAAACAACAGGGTCCTGTTGTGTAGTCCAGGCTGGCCTTGAACTCTTCCTGCTTCTTCCTCTCCAGTGTTCGCAGCAGACAGGCAACACCACATATAGCTTCCGGATCATCTTCAAACCTTCTGCTAGAAGAACAAGATGTCTTTGTCTCCAAGCTATGCACTATGACATTGCCCCTAGACCCCGAGGGAGTCACTCTGTCGTGCATTTGCTCATCTTGAACCAGTTCTTAACATCAAGCAAGCAGGAACCTTGCCGGCTTTCTCACTGGCTGCAGAGACGCGGCACAGGGCCTGGCACTCTGATGAGTAATGGTGGCTGAGTGAATCCATGAATGAACCTGTGAAAGCATGAATCAATCAGGACGTCAGGACCTGGGGAGAGCGGCACTGACGACCAGAGAGCGGGAAAGCAGCAGTGAGCACCATTTTTCCTGCATTTTCTTCTTCTTTTTTTTTTCCTCTCCCTTTCTGATTTTATAGAAATGGTTCTCTTCAGATTGCTGAGCAGAATCTGACTGATTGATGTCCCGGAACTAACACCCTCAGACAGACCCGAGGCAAGAGGACGATTATTTAACACAGCACCCAGGGGCATGGGGTATGGGAACATCATTCTTGTGTAGTATAAAGTCGATGAAATAAAAAGTTTATGCCAAAAACAAGTCAGGCTCCTCCTCGGGGTGGCTTCCATTTTCCCCCGCAGCCCCTGTCTGTGCTTCCTTTCCTCTGCACGGCTGGAGGATCCTGGATTCCTGGAAACAGAGAGCGGCTCCATGCTCCCCGAGCCCCCCCCCCACTTGGGAGTCCAGGTCCCTGGGCAAGGTCTGATTAGTACTGCCCATCTTTTGGTGGCGTGGGAGCCACTTGCTTTCTTCCCCTAATGCGACCCTTCAAGGTAAGGCTAGTGCTGATCTCCGGTCTCATCTGGGTCCTTTTGGGTGACGAGATGGACACTGATGGGTGGGTGAGCTGGCAGTCAGGCTGGAGCGGCACAGTCAGATGCCCTGGGCGCTGTCTTCCCTGCTTGTCACCACTCCCGGCTGCCCAAGCAGCAAAGCAAAGCCGCACTGACAAGATCCAGAGGGGAGAAGCTCCAGCTGGGGCTGTGCTGGTCTCACAGGCCATTGGAGCAGCAATGTGACAGCGTCTCGTAGGGGGGGAGGGCACTGTCCCTGCTTTCTGCCCTCCTCTGCTTCAACCCATGTCAGTCTCCATTTCTTTGGCTTGCTTTTATTCCGTCTTTTTGTTCTAGACTGACCTCGGCTCCAAATGGCCCTCAATCCAGGCCTCTATCCGTTTCCTCCTTTTTCCCTTACTCCTTAGCTACACACACACACACACACACACACACACACACACACACACACACACACCATCTCTCCTGGGGGACCTTCATTAAGACCGCAGTGAATGACTGGGACTTGAGCCCCTTGTAGGTTGTGAGCTGGTGTGTGTGCAAAGGCACGAGCCTGAGAGCATCAGTGCAGATGTGGGTGTTACAATGTGTGAGTACCACATGAGTGTGCAAGTAAAGGTCCTTGAAAGTTGAAAATAATGTGTGTGTGTGAGTCGGGGTTGAGTGTGGCCTTGGCCTCGTGAGCCCTCGGGTAGGCTGGGTGAGGAGGAAGGATGGGGACGACTCTGAGAGTAGAACTCCAACTGGGGACAGATGGACAAATGCATCCCTCCAGCTGGCCTCTCTGGATGTAGAAGCAGCCAGCCCCACAACCTATCTGACCACCCGCTTTGTCAGTCGAGACTCTCTCAAATCAGGCCAGAGAGCAAGGAGGCTGCTGAGCTGCAGGCAGAACCCTTGCCCCGCTCCCTGGGCCTGTCAGCCACTGATCTGTTCGTGTTCCTATAAATATTTACAAATCCCAGCTGCTGAGGAGCAAGACATCCCCTGCCAGCTGGGGCTCCCAGGCTGGAAGCTGGTGGGAGGGATCTGGCAAGTGAGGACCATGGGAGGGAGGGCAGGGCTGCTGTGGAGAGACAGGTGTTCAGGACTCCTGAGTTCACAGCGTCTGACTTTGCAAAGCTTAGCCCATGGCCCCTGTAAGTCTAGAAATATCAGCCACAGCTCTGGATCAGGAAGCCTGCCTCGTTCTTATTTAACAGAGGGTCTTTCTCCTGCACCTACCCACATCTCTCAACTCAGACACAGGAAAGGGCCTTCGTACTTCTTAGATGACACGAATCTCCCCCGCAGTCCCTGGAGGGTACTGCCAGGAGCTCTCTGGATTGGAGGAGGCCAGTGGGCATGCAGCTGAGAGATCCTCTCCGTAGACTAAAGCATTTTCAGCTGGAGTTATCCTCTGCCCCTGTCAGCCCCATTACTTCTATTACTGGACTGGGGATGAACGGATACCTGAAGGAAAAGAGTCTGCGTGCCCGAAGCTGTCCACACCATGGTCCAAGATGGGTGCTCAGGCATCATGGTGAACTGGAGGAGGTGGAGTACCATTTCCCAGACAGAGACTGAAAACCTAATCCTCTATGTCTGTGCCTAGCACAGCGCCCCACACACACAGGCTCTGGGGTATCGTAGGAGTTTTGAATATGCTATGTAGCCTAGGTTGGTCTCTGTCTTATGACTCTCAGGTGCTTCATTTACAGATGTGCTACCATGCTTGGCATCCCCATCTTTTTTTTTCTGCCTGGTCTGGAACTTGCTATGTAGACTAGGTTAGCCTCCTGGAACTTGCTATGTAGATACAGGCTAGTCTCCAAGTCCCAGAAACCTGCCTGCTTCTGCCTCCTGAGTGCTGGGAACAAAGAGCTGGGTCACCACACCCAGCTACAATCACCGTGTTCCCAGAAGCACTTCAAAACTGGCCAACTTCAGCTCTTAGTGGCTGAAGGACCCAACACAGACCATCTACGATTTCAGGCTCATGGCTGGCGAGCCCCTCTGACCCGCAATGGTACAACCCCCTTTGTTCAGATGATGCCTGTACTGCCTAGGTGTTTTGAAGATGTCAGGCCATGTAATAAAAGGAAAATTTTAAAAAGTAAGCAGGGTGACTCTGAGGGTCCCTGGTGGCTTGTATGAGTCACCTAGCTGGAGCTGTACAGGCAGACAGCGGCTGTGCTCTGCCAGGGAGCACAGAGGCCCTGAGGGTTTCCATCTTACTCTCTGGCAATCAGGTCTAACCACTCCACATTTGTGTTGGTTTTTGGTTTTTGTTCCTTGGCTTGTTTGTTTTTGAGCAGGGATTCTCTGTAGTTTTGGAGCCTGTCCTGGAACTCACTCTGTAGACCAGGCTGGCCTTGGATGTGCATAGATCTGCCTCTCTCTGCCTCCGTTCCACGTTTTTAGGACGAGAAGAGGGCTCAGTGGTTAAGAGCATTTCCTGCTCTAACAGACGACCTGAATTTGGTTCCCAGCTAAAAAGACAAGAAGGGCTGGGAAGATGCTCAAAGGGATTGCTCTCCTTAGTGCTGGTAGGTAAAGAGCAGAGAACTGGGTTCAGGGGCCATGAGTTTTCTTTGGTGAAAGTCAACTCCAACCTTCTCAACTGCTTGGGAGGAAGAGCAGAGGCTGGGAGGAGAGAACAGAAGGCAGGGACGATATTGAGCTGGCATGTGTTCTGGAAGAGATATCTGGTGATGGCAGCGGTTCGGGAAGGGTTAAGAATATTCCTAAAATAGCCGAGCCTGAGCCCAAAGCAGCCAGCTAGTGCCTCTCCCAGAGAGCGTGGATCTATAGCAGGGAAAAGCCAGCTTACTCTACACCCCACCGCCTGCTGCTTGGCATGGTTGCTAATTAATCTCCCAGCACACCCCCAACACACACACCAACCCCTTCTATCCCAGCAGGAGGCCAAGGGAGGAGAAAGCAGAGCGGTTGCATTTCACTTTGCCAAAGGGCAGGAAATTCCAGCTGGGACCAATAGTTTGGTGTCCGGTGCCCCCATTTTATGTATACCCCTGGCCTTGGGTTAGGAATGAAACACAGATGGACAGGCAGACAGGCGCAATGCATTGAAGCTGACAGTACACTGTGCCAAGTTCTCCCAACACATGCATGGTCGACCATGGTAGGTGAAGATCCTAGGAGGCTCACCAAACACCAGTTTTTCTTAGATCTGTGTCCCCTCTCCACTTTGGGATATTGGAGTGGTGTTTGGGCAGGGGGATATCAAGGAGATCTCTCCAAGACGAAACTACATTTTCACTCCAGGGGCAGAACCAGCCAGCATCTTTGCAGAACCCAGTGGGAAGTGAACATGGTTCCGAAATTGGTAAGAATTTCAGGGTGGCAAGAACAGAGCATTAAACTAAATTCAAGTCTGTTCTGAATACAGGCCTCATACTACGACACAGACTTCAGGCCTGTCCTTGCAGCCAGCCCTGTGTAGGGCCCCATTTAGTGAACATGTACTATGTACTCCTTCCTTAGTTCTACTTGTCTCCATGGCTTTCATATACCTCTCTTCATAAAGAGATGAGACGCACTCTGAACACAGCAGGAAGGAGAACACCATGCTACCCCCAGCCCTGGCTGAGATGCCACCACAGCCATAGTTCTAGCATTCCCACAAACCTTGTAACTCCCCAAAGCCCCTTCCTCCATTACCACCCGAGAGGCTCTGTCTGTATGGACGCCCAGTCCAGTGATGGGTTATCTAAGCTTCTCACCAGCGTGGCCTTGGAAAGAGTCACAGGGATTCACAATGGTTCTGCCTTAGATTGACCCTGCAACCTTGGGCAAACCAACCCTCCCTCCCTGGGACGACTCCGTTTCCCTCTCTGTGAATGGACAGGTCTCTAAGACCTCTCCAGATCCTGTCTCTGCCTCTTGAAGTAGGTATAAGCAAGGAGGTTTTTCCTTAAAAGGGAGGTGCTTTTGAGTTGGGATCAATGACACAGGCTTATGTTCCCAGCTGCTAAGGAGAATAGTAACTCTAGCTGGTCTACAGATAGGGTTCAAGGCTATCCTGGGCAATATAACAAGATCCCGTCTTAAAATAAAAATTAAAAAGTGGGCTGAGGGTATAGACCTAGGAGTAGAACTCAATGAACACATGTCTTTAATCCCAGTACTCAGGAGGCAGAGGCAGGCAGGTATCTGTGAGTTCGAGAACAGTTCCAGGACAGCTAGGGCGGTTACAGAGAATCCATGTCTCGAAAAACAAAAACAAACAAACAAACAAACAGAGTTCAGTGGTAGAGCGAGCGCTTGCCTAATAGTCACGAAGCCCCAGGTTCTATACCCTGTCTCCCCTCCAAAAACAGAATCTAATGCTTTGGAAAAGAAAGCCTTCCCAAATCATCCCCCACCTCCCATCCTCAGACCCAGAAATCTCTGAAACCCCTCCTGAGTTCCTCAAGAGCCCTGGTTTCTTCTCTATCCTGGCTTCTCCTGCTTCTCTGGTGGGACTGGAAGAGTTAAGGCCTGTGGCGAGGGAACCTAAGGGAGCCTGCAGATCCTACTGGCCAGACGGGGCTTCCCAGTCGCCTTTGCAGGAGGCTCGGAGTAATTGCACTGCCTGTCACTCCTGCGTCCTGATATCTGCCTCTCTGGCTGACCCTACGCACCCGCTATTATATTGGTTCCTGTTGGGCCTGTGGAGCCTCATCACTTATACATGCAGCTGGGGGAGGCAGACTGGGCTGGGAGAAGCAGCCCCTCCCCTTAGTCCTCCTCCACCCTCAGCCGGGGCCTTTTTTGAGCTGTCTCCCTGGAGTTGGATCTGAGATGGCAATAGGCAGCTACTGATCAGAATGGGTGGAGCAGGGTGCACAGGCCTGGGCAGGTCCCTGGAACTCCCGCACCCCACCCCACCCCCACCCTCAGGCATGAGGTCCAGGTTCTGCGGTGACAGAGGAATAAGAAAACTTACCAGTGACCTGGAAACTTTGTTTTTGTTTCTGGATCCCTCTGTCCTCCACAGAAGCCTCCACAGAAGATGGGGCTGGAGGCAGGGATCTGGAGGTCTCCTTTCCAGAGGGTCAGAATTGAGTTCTGAGAACCAGCCTGGATCGGCCTGCTGAGGATGCACCCCTCCCCCAGATCATAACTCAATCTGTTCTCCTGTACTTTCCGACCCAATGTCGTACTTCTCCAAGGGGGAGGGGGGGGGCCTAAATTATGGAGGGATTTTCATGAAAGCTCTGGAAATGTCTAAATTAAAATGTCATGGAGCGAATGGAGATATTTTAATGGATGCCACTGGGGAGATGTCCTTACTGTGAGTAACACATCCTTCCAGAGCTTTCCTGGACAATTATTTAGTTCAGAGAAGTAAGAGGAAGTCCTAGCCGGGCAGTGGTGGTGCACGCCTTTAATCTCAGCACTTGGGAGACAGAGGCAGGTGGATCTCTGTGAATTCGAGGCCAGCCTGGTCTACTAAGCAAGTTCCAGGACAGTCAGAGAAACCCTGTCTCGAAAGAAAGAAAGAAAGAAAGAAAGAAAGAAAGAAAGAAAGAAAGAAAGAAAGAAAGAAAGAAAGAGAGAGAGCGGGGGAAGGGGAAGGAGGAGGAGGAGAAGGAGGAGGAGGAGAAGGAGAAGGAGAAGGGAAAGGGGAAGAGGAAGAGGAAGAGGAAGAGGAAGAAGAAGAAGAACTGGGCCTCTAAGCCAGTCTTTGCCTCTAATGCCCAGTTCCCCATCTAGGCCAAGCCAGAGCTTAGAGATTAGAAATGAAATATGCTTTCATCTATCTGGGCCTTGATCCTAAAGTCTTCTTCTTTGTCTTCCCTCTCAGGGATGTACCTGGAAGGGATGGAGAGATGAAAGGTCCCAATCCAGGCTCCAGGAGACCAGAGTTCCTGTCCTGACTCTCTATTTAACTGGTTGCATGATCCTGGGCAAGTTACTTAACCCCTCTGTTCCTCAGTGTCCTCCCCTTTCATGTGGAGATGGTGGCACTGATTCTTTAGACCCTAGTAAGAATTCAATAACTAGAATACAAAAGAACATAGTCCATATCGGTACCCAGGCCATGCCAATAGAATCCATCCATCCCTCATTCCCATATAGACATTTCAAGATTCCTCCAGAAATCTGGAAGTCCTCTGTCCCCCTCCCTATCTTTTTAGGGTCCCTCTCATCAGTTGCTAAGGTAAACTCTCGTCTGCCTATTCTAGGCTATCACGTCTTACCTGGACCACAATCACCTCCTTGTCTCTCCACAAATGTTCTATTTTAATCTTTCTTCCCCACAGGAGCCAGAGTAATCATTCTCATGCAAAAATTTTGATCCTATTTCTCATTCAGCATCCTTCACTAGTAGTCATCTCTAATTGCCTTGGGATAAATTGTAAACTCCGTCACAGCCCACAGGACCCCCCACAAGCTTAGTCCTTAACACATGCTGTTCTTAACACATGCTGTTTTCTCTAGCTAAACCCCTGTCCTATCCCCCTCCTCCATCCCTCTGACAGCCAGCCCCTCACCTTGCTGACTTCCTTTGTCAGGGCTTAATTTAAACAGCACCTGGATCAGGAAGTGTCCCCTCTTTCCAGCCTCCAGAAGAATCCTGTGTGACTGTCACAGGTTCCCAGGCAGCAGGCTTGTCAGGCTTAATAGCTACTGCTTGTTTAATAGTCCTGCGTCCAGTGGTACGCTGTAAACTACATGAGGTCGGAAGCCTTTTCTTGCTCATCATTATGTCCCCGTGGTAATAAATTGGACCCTGAGTCAGTTAAAATTATGTTACAGAATGGATGGGAGAAAGATGAATGAATAGACAGACAGGTGCAAAAAAAAAAATGATGCCTCCTTTGTAATGCCTCCCTGGAGTCCCGTGGGCTTGCCAATCTTCATCTGTGAATCATTTATGCTTCATAACATCTCGTGCAAACCCCTACCCAAACTCAGACTCCTCAGTCATAAAACAGGGCAAATAACAGTATCTACCTTGAGGTTTGTCCTATGAAGACACATACTGGGCATGGTGGCACACGTCTTTAACCCTAGTACTTAGGAGGCACAGGCTGGTGGATCTTTATAAGTTCAAGGCCAGCCTGGTCTGCATAGCAAATCCTAGGATGACCAGTGCTATATAGAAAGAACTTATCTAAAAATAAATAAATAAAGACATACAATAACTTCAGCATTTAAGAGCACTACCTGCTCTTCTAGAGGACCTGGGTTCAATTCCCAGCACCTATATGGTAGCTCACAGTCACCTATATAATTCCAGTTCCAAGGAATCTGATGCCCTCTTCTGGACTCCACAGGGTCAGGAATATAAGTGGTGCACAGACATACATGCAGGCAAAATACTCAAACACACAACACACTAATTTTTAAAAGACACCTAATGACTTTAAGTCCATGACAATCAACTATTCATTCTAAGGAGCGGAATACATATAAAGTGCTTGAAATGGGTTCTGGTATTTAGTAAGTGGATCAAAACTCGCACTGGCTGCAGTAACATTATTTTAGAATTTCTTTCTGCCCATGTCTCCTGCCCAACGGTGCTTCCACTGAGCTCTTCTCGTGCGGCAGATCACCATTACCATCTTGCAGCACCCAGCTAGGTGTCTCCAGTCAAGGCAAACACCACTGACTGTGGACCTGCCAGCTGCTCAGTCAAAGTCTGTTTCCCTTCATCGCTCACATCCCAGACACTGCTAACACAGTCTCTCACAGCCACGCCCACCCACTCACACTCATTCAGCGCACCTCCAAGCACCAAAGACAGCTACTCATTCTCAAAAGCAGCCATACATAAGTCAGAAACCTTGTTCTCCTTTTCCTGTGCCCTCCCCAAGCAATTCACTTTATCACTGAGGACCAACCCCCACCACGAAAATGGAGGGACCAGATGGATGAATCCTCCATCAGAAAAGGGAAGTCAAAGCTACACATGGTTTTGCCCTCAACAACTATGGAATCTGGAACGTGGAAGGGTGCTGCCTGCCCTCCTGCAGGCAGAGTCCTCACTTCTGGGCTTCCCTGAAGACCTAAGCCCTTATTTTGTCCCGTAGATAAGGCCTGGAACCTGACAGTGGTGGCACATTCCTTTAATCCCAGCACTCGGGAGGCAGAGGCAGGCGGATCTCTGTGAGTTCGAGGCCAGCCTGGTCTACAGAGCGAGTTGTAGGATGGACCAGGGCTATACAGAGAAACCCTGTTTCAAAACGAACAAGCAAATAATCAAAAATTAAAAATAAGAAAAGATTCGTGTGCCCTCTCTAAACCTAGAAGCATATATCCTCTGTCCTCTTCTAGCCCAAATACGGCAATCTTCAGGAAGAAGACAGTTTAACACACAGCCAACTTAGGCCAAGGGTGGGTGGTGAGAGGACTTTCTTAGGTAGCGCAATTATATTAGCAACTAAGGCCCGACATTCTAAGTATGTTGTATCTCATTTAATCTCCCACAACCACCCTTTTTCCAGAGGAGGACACTGGAGGTAATGGACACAAGGCCATTGATCTAAAATCACCAGGTGGAATCAGCACCTAGTTCTTTAATTCCAGTATTTTGGATCCGGCTTTTGAGAATGAAGATTGCTTGGAGAAGATTTTTACGAATTAAAATGAGGAGACGACGTTAATGCAGCATCCTCTCAATCCGTCCAGACCTGATCTCTCAGATAAAAAGGTGCTGAGCTCCGGAGGGGTAGGAGTAGGGATAGTCTCTAACGGGGGGACCTGGGCGGGGCCTGGAGAGCCCAGGGGAGGAGCTCAAGGGAGGAGGCGGTGGCTCAGGCTCACAGGCCAAGATGGCTGTTAATTAAAGTGCTGGCACCAGCTCCTTTCTGCAAAGTTTGAAGCCGTTATTTTCCACTCCAGCGAAGCGGGGAGAATCCGGCTGGGCTGACAGAGACGCCACACCGCGCCAGGGGAGCGGGCGCGCTTTCTGGGCGGGGGGCGAAGCGCGGTGCGGCGACGAGCGCGCCTCTCGGACGGCCAGACGAGCGAGGGGGTGGCCGCCTTCGCCCCCACCTCGGCCGCCGCATACTGTTGGGTTGATTCCCCCGCCCGCCAAGCTAAGGCTGCGGGCAACCAACGAACGCCAGTAGCCTAAGGGACGAGGGTCTCTAGCGTGTGTCTTGAAGGTCTGGACAAATCAAACTCCCATGACCGCGCATGTGCCCCTCGGGTCACCAGCCCGGTCGCTCTAAAGGGAATTGCACTTAAGAAACTGTCCCGAGGGACCAGGAGGTCTTCTTGGCCTGCGTCTGCCAGGAGAAGCGTAAGGACACTAAAGTGTGCTCGCATCACCTTGCACTTTGGACAGTAACTAGTCCCCAGGGACCCTGTCGCGTTGAGGTTGGAACATCTGGGAATGAGGCTGCAGGCTTGAATGCTAGCTAGCTACCTCCACCATATCTTACTTTCGTGACTTGGGGGCAAATCTCTTAACTTCACAGAGCCTCTGTTCTCCATCTGTAAAATGAGACTATTGGTGGGCTTTATGTCTAGATTGATTTGAAGATCAAATATGTTCATACATACACAGCATCCAACACAGTTTTGTTTTAGCTCCCTCCTCCTTGGTGATCCATGTCATTCTGACCTGGGTTGGTGCTTAGAAGGTCCTCTCTGGCAGCGTCCCGCCCACCCCCACTCCTACCATCGGTTATTCCTGTGTCCCTTAGTCTCAGTCTTAGGTAGGAATAGTCACAGAATCATGTGGACCGCAGGAGGCCTGCGGTGGGAGTGTGAGCTGGGAGGAGTCTTGCAGCCATAGAGAAGAGAATCAGCTGGAGTGTCATTGTTTATCGTGACCGGAGGCCTCAGAAAGACACAGTCCTTCTCTGAAGGGGGGAGGGGGGGTGAAGGAGGAACAGAGCGCAGCAGCTTGAGCTGGGCCTCAAATAATATGACAAATATTTTGATGGAAGCAGACATATTTCAGTTTATGCAACCTAAACACTTTACTGCGCTCAAGGAAAAAAGAGAGCCTCACACAACCTGATGGGAATGAGTTAGGGAGTCCCCTAAGGGGCTAGGGGAGATCAACCCTTCCTCTTTTGGCAGCTAGAAAATAGCACTACCCAGGACTGGTTAGCATTAAGAGATAACATGGGGGGGGGGGCTTCACCTTCTCACGGGTCTTGTTTCTCCCTTGTCTAGCTAGTAGCTGGAATCAGAGGAAGCCGCGGGAAAGAGGTCCCAGGCAGAGGCAGCCTAGCAGATAGCCCTAGGGGCAGTAGAAAAGAAAGGCAAAAAGATGTTGCTACCCTGGGAGAGGGTGTTCCTGAACAGTAATAATAATAATAATAATAATAATAATAATAATAATAATAATACGAGGTGGCTGCTTTTAGAATTCAGAGATCCCTCTGGGCATCCTAAAAGCAAAGTATCCAGACGGGTTATCTGGATGCTAGACTCCCTAGTCTTCCTTTCCCGCTCTTTGGCCTTCACCCTGTCCCTCTTTCTTGGTCTGTCCTCTTGCTCCTTACTTTGCACAGCCCCACTCCAACATCTCTTTGTCCCCTGCAGATAGGGGACATGTTTCATCCTTCAACCTCCTGCATGTGGTGGTCCTTGGTCCTTCTGTCACGGTTTTCCTCAGGACTGACCCCCGGGACATCTATCTCGATACCACTCTGAGCTCTCTGCCTCTCCCTTCCGTTCGCTCTTTGGTCCTATTCATCCCTTCCCTCTGGGATCCTCCTTGTTTACCTGACTCTAGTCCCCCCTCCCCATTTCCGAACCTCTCCAGCTACCTCTGTGGCGCCCACCCCAGTCTCATAAACCCCGCCCCTCTCTGCCCCTCCCTCCTCACGGCTTCCGCGGCCCAATTAGGCGCCTGTCCCGCCCGCAGCCCCACCCCTCGCCCTCTCCGAGCCCAGCGAAGCGGGTGGGCGGGGCCCAACGGAGGGGGCGGTGGCCCCAACCCGAGAAGGCGGGAGGAGCTAAGCGCCAGGCGGGAGGCGGCGGCCACCGCGTTCAGTCCGGCAGCGCAGCGGGAGGGAAGCACGAGGCCGAAGTCGGCTGCTAGGCTCCGCAGCGCAAACAGCGCAGCGCGGCGCCCGGGCCCCGGCCCCATGCCCGCAGCCCCGCCGGACCGCCCTTGAGCGCGGGCATTACGCCCGCGCCCCCTACCCGCCGGCACCATTGCCCCGACGGCGCGGCCGGGTGGCCCGGCTCTCCCCAGGCTCCGCGCCGGCCGGAAAACGCTGCTGGCAGCCGCCGCGGGCGTGGTGATGCTGCTCGTGCTGGTGGTGCTCATCCCGGTGTTGGTGAGCTCGGGCGGCCCGGACGGCCACTATGAGATGCTGGGCACCTGCCGCATGGTGTGCGACCCCTACCCCGCGCGGGGCCCCGGCGCCGGCGCGCGGTCCGACGGCGGCGACGCTCTAAGCGAGCAGAGCGGTGCGCCCCCGCCTTCCACGCTGGTGCAGGGCCCCCAGGGGAAGCCGGGCCGCACCGGCAAGCCGGGCCCCCCCGGGCCTCCAGGGGACCGGGGCCCTCCGGGTCCTGTGGGACCGCCGGGGGAAAAGGGTGAGCCAGGCAAGCCTGGTCCTCCTGGCCTGCCGGGTTCAGGAGGCAGCGGCGCCATCAGCACGGCCACCTATACCACGGTGCCACGCGTGGCCTTCTATGCCGGCCTCAAGAACCCTCATGAGGGTTACGAGGTGCTCAAGTTTGACGACGTGGTCACCAACCTAGGCAACAACTACGATGCGGCCAGCGGCAAGTTTACATGCAACATTCCTGGCACCTACTTTTTCACCTACCACGTTCTCATGCGCGGCGGCGACGGCACCAGTATGTGGGCGGACCTCTGCAAGAACGGCCAGGTGGGCCATGAGGGCGCATGGGGCTAACCTGGGGGCAGGGCACCCAGGGAGCCCCAGCAGAATGCGTTTTGGATGAGTCGACAGGCACACCAGGCAGGCGTAGGTGGAGACCCTAAAGCGGCCCCCTTAACTATCACATGAAGAATGATTGCAATTAACAGGCACCCCTGACTCTTCAGCCCTTGGGCTCGAGCTCTAAGGCAAGTGGTTCAGAGGAGTGAAAATGCGTAAAGATAAATCCAGCTAGTCAGATCATAGGGCTCTAGGGCGCGCGGACCGGTCCTTGGGGGTTTGGCCCTTGGGAGGCTGATTCAGGTTGATTTCACACGAGAGCTAAGATTCAAGCTGACACTGACTGGCTTTAAAGGAACAGCAAAGATGTGCTCTAGGGCACGGATAAGGAGAAACAGTCTCCGCGCCGGAGGACGCTAAACCAAGTGGCTAGGGCGCGCAGGCGAAGGAGGGCTGCAGGAAATGTTTTGGGCACAAAGGCAAAGGGAGTCCGGCACCCAATAGCCTTAGCTGCAGTACATCCCTGGCTCTAGGGAAGGAATTCTCGAGCTGGTCTGATACCCTTTGCAAACACCGTGGAATGCTCAACCTTTTCCCAGAGTCTCAGAGCTATCCAGCGCCTCCGGGGAAAAGTTTCCTCCAGAGGCGGGGCAGAGTGATAGAAACTCCCCTCCTTAAGGTCTCCAGGTCCAATTCCTCCTTTATCCTAGAAGATAGGGAGGTGGAAAGGTTTTCCTTGTTCCGTGGATTGCTTGGGTCTGAGATAGGGAGGGCGGGCGGGCGCACAGCGTTTTCCTTGGAACCACCCACCCTGGTTTCCCAGTTCCCAGCGCTCTCACCTCTGGGTTACGTGAGCCCCACCCCGGGGGCGTGGTCAGGTTGAACCTTCTCTTCCCTGAGGCCAGAGGGTCAGAACTGAGGTAGACTGGTGAAATTAGAAGGAACCCCCTGTGATTGAGACTCCAGATCTTCTCGGAACCCCTCCCACTGCAGCACTACCCTGCTCTGGGATCTGCAAAGTTTGGGGACAGGAGAGTGGGCAGAAAGCCTATCGGCATGGAAGTCTGTCTGCTTTTTTCTTCTGCCTGCTTCCTCCACTCCCCGGTATGGTTTCGCCTCTTCTTTCTCTGTCTCTTGACCATTTCTTAGCGGAATCTGCCATTCATCTCTGTCTGTCTTCTCTGGGTCCACCCCCCCCCCTTCTCTATAGCTGTATATCTCTCCCATTTGTGTCTATCAGGCTTCTGGTGACTCTCCTCTTTGTCCTTGGTTCCTGACCAAATGGGAAAGCCCCAGAATCCAGCAAAGGCTCATACTGCAGACAGCCCCACAAGTCCCCTTATTAATCACCAATAAGGCATGCAGCAATGTCACCTTCGTTGATGACATTCCTTCCTTCCTCAAAGAAAGTTTGAGCTGGCCCAAAGCCGAGGTTTAGGGGACTGGAGGCTTGCTGGAATGGAGTGGTTACTGGGCCTTTAGACTCTGCCCCATCACAGGGGTCTCCCAGCAGGGTCCCAGCAACAGAGACAGAGCTGAGGAGGCTCCTCAGAGAGCATGTACTTGGAATGGGGCCACTTGCCTTAGAGTCCTGGAACTGAAACCATTCCCCAAAAGTCTTTCCCCTCCCTCAGAGACACAGTGTCAGCACAGCCTGATGAAGAAGAGTTCTCAAGGCGGGAGAACCACAGGCTGCCAGAGGCCCACTGAGGGTGACTTTAGGGTTTCAGAGACTCTGCACATTAACAGTTACTCAAGACAACCCCCTTGGGTGGTGGTGGCACATGCCTTTAATCCTAGCACTTGAGAGATAGAGATAGGTGAATCTCTGTGAGTTTGAGGCCAACCCTGGTCTACAAGAGCTAGTGCCAGGAGAGGCTCCAAAGCTATAGAGAAACCCTATCTCAAAAAAAAAAAAAAAATAGACACCCAATGATAAGAACAGCAATGGAGTCTGTGGCCTCCTCCCCAGTATCCTTTTGTGCCTCTTTCCAGATTGTCCAAGAGGCTCACTGAATCTCACCAGTCATTCCACACGTTTGTCATGACCCCCTACAGGAAACAAGGTGTGAGGCTTGTTTGGCACCAAGGGTTTAGCCCATTTGCCCACTGGGTCTTTATGGCTTATGTAGTAGAGACAGCAGTGGTCATATGATAACCCACTCAATTGCACTCAGCTGCATTGAAGGTGGGCTTGGAATGCGTCTGGCAACTCTTGTCTCCAAATGTGTTGTCTGAGAGAGTGATTCAGCCGGAAGGTCCTACCCTAGCTCAGAACCACTTGGCAGGAAGGAAAGGATGCTGAACCTGGGTTTGCCAGGTAAGGAGAGGCCACTAAAGAGGAAGGAAACAGTCAGAGGTAGGGGAGAACATTTTACTAAGGAGAGAAGACAATGACAGGGCTGCACAGTGGGTGGAAAGGAGCTTCTGCCTTCCATGCCTTCAGGACAGACAGAGGTCACCAGAGTGTTGAGTGCCTAGATTCCTGCTTTCAAAGAGGTTGCCAGTTCTTTGGGAAGGCAGACCAATTCTGGGCAAGAAGAGCGGAGAAAGGGGTTTGCCATCGGATGCCTAGTGCCCAAGGACCTTTGTCCAAGGTCCACTGCCCTCCCTCCACAGGGGTAGCTTTCTGTCAATCCCCCCAATCTGAAAGCACCTGGTATTAGTGCTTAGGATGAGGCGTCTGAGGAAAGGGTTCTAGGATCGGGGCGACTGTCTACCTCCATATCTGGACACAAAACTGATCAGCATGGCTATAGGAAGAGGCCGTGTGAGGAGATGCCAGTGGCCAGTGCTGTTTGTCCAGGGAAGGGGACACGGGGAGGTGAGTCTACACATGGGTGAGGGCTTGGAGGGCAAAGGCTGGCAGAGATCTGTAAATTGAGGTCTGTGCCATAAAAAAACTCCTGGGGAATCACCTTCTCACCTGGAGGGGGGAAAGAGACCCAGCTGTCCTCGCTAGTTTCTGGTACCATTCACAGCACAGAGCCTAGTACCATGCAAGGAAGGGGCCCGGTAAACCTATGAGTCCTCTATGAACCAGGCACCTTGGCCACTTCTGGGAGCCACACCTGCAAACCCAAGACCCCAGCCTGGACTGGGGACAGGAGCCATTTCCCTGACTATAGCCTAGCAACTCGGTTCTCTTGGTTGAACCACTGCCTCAGTTTCCCCTCTTGGCAGTCCCTCCTGACATGGAACGGGCTGCTTTCTGGATTCCATGGCAACCTCAATTCTCCCATCTTTCCTACGGCTCCCAAGAGGAGCCGGATGCCTCAACGGCTTCCAGTCTTGAGTGGAGAACCGGGACCCCTGGGTTCTGTTTCAGGATCTCCCGCTGTCTAGGGATGGAAGGGCATCAATTCTTGCTGCTTCCTTGGATAATTAGGATAATTACAGCAACAATCATGGTGATGAATAAATAATAAACATAAGCATAACACTTGTGATGCCCGTCACATCACCCGGAGATTCCTGTTGACGGATGGCTGTGCTCTAATGGATCTGGCTATTAAAGAGCACACTGTTTTAATAAGTTAAGTCTAAATCTGGGTAATAAAAATAATTGTTATTAGTAGTAATTTATTAGCAAAGATAATGAAGTGCACGTGTAATAATAAATACTACCAGGATTAGGGCCCAGGGAACAATACAGAAGTTGGCTGTTTTGCTTTTTGCTCTTCTCTGCTAGTTTAAAGCCCTAGCAAGGCTTAATTTTTTTCTTTACCATCTAAAGGCGTTTGTAAAGGCAGCAGTAGTGAGATGGGGACTTCTTATCCAGTTTTCTAGACAGAGAAACCTAGGCTTTAAATTAGCAGTTCCTCTTTTTTTTTTTGGAGGGGTGGGGAGACAGGATTTTTCTGTGTGGCCCTGGCTGGCCTTGAATTCAAAGAAGCCCATCTGCCTCTGCCTCCCGGGGGCTGGGATGAAAGATGGATGTACACCAGTATTGCCGGGCACACCTTTAAAATTTTATTACATTATTGAGGTGGGGACACAACACTTCTTGTTGTGGAGATCAGAGACCAACTTGCAGGAGTCAGTTCTGTCCTACCATGCGGGTTTCCATCTGCGAACTGAATTCAGGCCATCAGGCTTGGCAGTAGGGGTACCTTTACCTTCTCACCAGCCCCTTTTCCTGCTTTGTTTTAGGAGATGTCTCCCCAGTTAGAATCCACATAGTTCCAGCGCTGGCTGGAGAAGAGGTTATGGAGAGATAACATTGGATAACAGTAGAAGGACATTGACTTTTGGGAAGCTGCATTCGAATGCGGTGGGCCCTCTTGGGTGCAGCATTGCTGCGGAGGCGGCTGGTTTGGCAAGGATGACCTGCAGTTGTGCCTTCCTTATCTCCCCTTCCCCCCCCCCCCCCCCCCCCCCCCCCCCCCCCCCCCCCCCCCCCCCCCCCCACCCCCTCTGCCCGCTGTGCTTTGGCATCAGCTGAGGTTGCAGGAGCTGTTTTCAGAGGAGCTGCATAGAGAGGAACTGTGGGAGAGCCTGCTTGAGAACCCAGTTCAACGTAGCCTTCCCCACTGCTGGCCACAACCCAGGGGATGGCTTTTCTCCTCTCGCACTCTCTTTTTAATTTTTAAAGTTTATTTTATGTGGATGGGTGCTTTGCCTGCACGTATGTCTGTTCATCACATGTGTGCCTGGTGCCTTTGGAGGACAGAAGAGGGCATAGGATCCCCTGGAGCTGGTGTTACAGGCAGTTGTGATGTAGGTTCTGGGAATCGAACCTGGGTCCTCTGGAAGAATAGCCTGTGGTCTTCTCCACTGAGCCAACTCTCCAGCCCCTCTTCTTCTGTTCCTTACTCTTTATTTTAGGGAGATCCTAAGTCCTAAAGCTTAGTTCTCTCATTGCTTCAGAAATGTCCACAGATAATTCAACCACCAATATCCTCCCCTCAATGTCTTAAAACTAGTCAGAGCATCCAAAAGTCGTGGCAATATTCAGATTTCCTTGCTAGTGCTTCCCTTGAGCGGTCCCCTCCTGTCCTCATGTCCCTTCAAGGCAAGGACCACTGAGTATGTAAGACCTCAATGCCTTTCTTCCCATCCCGTTCCTCTCTGCTACCCTAGGAAGAGACATGATCATCCTTTGGCCAGGGATGTAGCTGTAACTCCCAGAGGCCTTGGGCAGGGAGGTCAATCAAAGGCCAGGAGAGGAAATAATTACCAGGCCTTGAATCTCAGTGGCAAGGTAAAAGAGACTCTGGAATGAGCTTTGGATAGGACCAAAGGTTCAGCCCCAGTTCTCGGGTGGCTCCTTACTGGCAGCCTGGTATTACCCCAGCTGCCTCCCCTCTGGCCAAGCCGTATCCTTTGTCCATCCATTGCCATGAGAGCAGGTGGGTATGAGGGAAAGGGAAACATCCTCGATATTGAAGCAGAGAGGAAGGAATGCTGAGGACAGATCTTCCATCTCAGGAAGCACAAGGCAGCCCTCTATGCAAGGAAAGGACTTCCAAGCTGGGCCACCCTGGAGGCACTGAGGTGGGCAGCAGGCAGATGGTAAGACCTGCAGGAGTTACAGAGGAAGACTCCATCTGGACTTCGGATTCGGCGCAGTTGTGCCCTGCCCTAGAATCCAGGGCTTCTCTATGACTGCTCCCAAAATGTGATGATGCATGACTAAAAGGGGGTAGGGTGGGCTGGTGGGTGGGAAAGCTGGACCTGAGGGCCCCCAGATCCTCACCGTGTGGCTGCCTCACCTCCTTCCCCTCTCACACTGCCCCATTCCCCATCCGTAACCCCATCTCCACCCCGCCCTCCCACGCCCCCCCCCCCATAGGTGCGGGCCAGCGCCATCGCCCAGGATGCAGACCAGAACTACGACTATGCCAGCAACAGCGTGATCCTGCACCTGGACGCAGGCGATGAGGTCTTCATCAAGCTGGACGGAGGCAAAGCGCACGGTGGCAACAGCAACAAATACAGCACTTTCTCTGGCTTCATCATCTATTCAGACTGAGCCCCTGCACCCCTTTCCATCCGTTGCTCTTCATCCCTGGGGCTCCCCTCTCCGGAGAGGCAAATGAGAACCCATTCCCTACTCATTTTCAAATTGCCTGGCCCAGACTGCCAACCCTCCCAGGCTGAATCGCCCCCAGCCCGCCTCCAACCACCCAGTCCAGGCCTTTACTCCTTGGAGCGCTTAATCCCCTCTCCGGCTCCCCCCCCCCCCACCCGCACGCAGTTCCGGCCCGGGTGGCAGGTCGCCTTCCTGGTCCCAGCCTGCACTGTATATGTGTACAATAGGACTGTTTACTGCCCACCCCGTCCTGCCAGCCAGCCCCAGTCTGGGGGGCGGGGAGTTGGCGCTGTTGCTTCCTGCGGAGTGACCCCGCCTCGGGAAGAAGCGGGTTAGGGGCTGGATAACTTCCCAGCACCCACAAAACCCTGGAACAGCTGCAACTGGTCTGACCAAAGCTATAATAAAAACATTTCCACCCCGTGGGGATTTCAGTCTGTGCCCTGGGCAAGTCTGTAGGAGGTACCCTGGACCTTGTCCTCTAGACTGGGAAGGAGCATGGTAAAAGTTTCTAGGCACAGCCAGATGCTGGAATCAGCTGCTCCGGGAGAAGGACCAAGAGGTCTGGTGCTTACCACAGCCCACGTGGGCAGCTGGAGGGGGAGGAGTGGGAAGCAATGCGGTTATATCTTACGTGGGGGTGAAGTGCCATTTTTGCATTGGCTACGTTGGGAACAAGGTACAAACAACTTTTTAAGCAGAGAGCCTAGGTTCTTGTGATCCAAGTTCCTCTCCAGCTGGTGAACGCCACAGAAAGAACCAAGCTTTGCCCTAAAAGCTGGTTAACCTTGTTCCAAGCGCTACTCCTGGCCTCTGGTTTTTCATCAGTAAAATGTGGGAAAAGAGACCCACTTACCCCATTGAAGATTAGAGAGGTATAATGTGCATGCTCAGAGTCCATAGCTCTTCCTCTTTCGAGGTCATACTTTTAGGTACTCTCCCACCCACGCTGGAGTTAGGTAAACGGGCAGGTTTGGTTGTTAAGTTCTGTGGTTGTATTTGAATCTCAGTCACCCTGAGTCTCTCTGGCCTGCCTCTGCCTCTTTCGACTTCTTGTAACTGGCAAGCTGCAACACCCAGACAGATAAAGCATTTCTAAATAATGATAGCTACTATTTAGAAAACCCCCACTGTGTGTCAAACTGGGTAGGCACTTTATTTTTTTTAATATTTATTTATTTATTATGTATGCAATGTTCTGTCTGTGTATATGCCTGCAGGCCAGAAGAGGGCACCAGACTTCATTATAGATGGTTGTGAGCCACCATGTGATTGCTGGGAATTGAACTCAGGACCTTTGGAAGAGCAGGCAATGCTCTTAACCACTGAGCCATCTCTCCAGCCCCGGATAGGCACTTTATAAACATTTCCTCACAGTTGTGTGTGGGGTTCAAAAATGGGTTCATGAAAAGATTTCCCACTCCCACAGGTGCTTTTATTTTGTCTAATTTTTATTTGTTTGTTTTCTGAGACAAGGTTTCACAGTGTAGCCCTGGCTGGCTGGAACTCACTCTGTATACCAGGCTGGCCTACAACACAGAGATCCACCTGTCTCTGCCTCTAGAGTGCTGGGATTAGAGGTGTGCGCCACCACTGCCCAGCTTGTTTCGAGCATTTTAATGATATATTTATTTTGAGATGGAGTCTCGCTCCCCATCTTACCAGGGTCATCACTCCTGAACTCACATGAGCCTCTTGTTCCAGCTTCTCGGGGATTATAGGTACACTGCTTTACTCCCGGCTGTTTTATCCACTTTTAGATAAAGAAACTGAAGTTCAGAGAGGTTACGTAGCTGGCCAAACCACGGGGCTACAAACCGGCAAATGCCAACCTTTGAGCCAAGGATAGTGCTCTTACCCAGTGCTCCATATTCATGAGGAACTGGCATATTCAAAGCAGAGCTGAGACTGGAGCTGAGGTAGCCCTGTCTCTTTCTTCTCCTTCCACCCCAGCCCTACAGAGGCCTGATGCATTAATAAACATCTGCCATGGGCCGCAGCCACGGGCTGGGGCTTTTGGAGAATGCCAAGGTTCTACATTGAGGGAAGGTCCCATCTGGCTCGCCAGTCTGGCTCAGCTGGAGAGACAGGAAGGAGGGGTAGCCACCCTCCTGGCCAGGCCCCATGTATGGACCCTTGTCATGGCTGGCAGATTTGAATGGCTTTCTTTATCTTCCCGTCTCTCCCCTATTTCCCCCCGCTGCCAGCTGTGGCCATTTAATAAAATTAGTTTAATGCTTGTTCCCTCCCTGTGGGATCTGGAGATTGAAATCTGCAGGTCCCCACAAACCCAATAAAACCCCTGGCAGCTCTGGATGGAACTAGAGACTCCGTGGGAAGTGTGATTAGATTAGAAGGCACTCCTTCTGTCCCCAGGGATGTCCACAGCTGCCTCTGACTCTTTGATAGCCACACTGGCTCAGAATTATCCAGTGACCATATTTGGGGGTGTCCGCCCTAACCTATAGACCATAAGGACTGTCCCAGGACCTCTGGTACGACCAAAAGCATGCTAGTTGTGTCTACAGTGAGTGCTTGGCTAGCTGGCTGCTTTGCATTTCTTTCTGGTGACTTGCTAATCCTCATGTCATTTTGAGAGATGGGGGCTCACAGACTCGTGACTTGCCTATGGCCAGGTAGGATGTCTGTGGCACACCTAGGAATGACTGAAGCCAAGGGGTTTTTCTACCTTTGCAAGGCTTCAGGAATGTCCCGCGATGCCAGCTGCTTGGGAATCTACTAGAAGGTGTCTTCTCCATCAAACAGTGACTCCCTAAAGACAAAATTCTGTTTTCTCCCTCAGACGAGAGACAGCTGATGAGGGGCAAGAGCTATGTCTCCACTGTTCAGACTGGAAAGTCTTCTGAAGGCAAGGCTTGTGTCTCCTGCATCAGACTCGTGGGACCTCAAAGTCTGTACTTCTCACACTCACCTAACTCCTTGACAGAGAGCTGTGTATCTGCTTCCGTCAGTAACTGATCCCTCAATGGAGTGGTGGTGGTTCCCACTAGTAGTTCATTGGGTAGGCACAAGCTTACTTTTCTGTTCGTCTAGGCCTTTCTGAGATGAGGGGACTGTTTACCCGTGAGCTAGGGTAACCTTGAAGACAAGATTGTCTCCTTTAAGCTGGGAGTTCTCTAAGAGCAGATGGCCTGTCTCGCCTCAGCCTCCTCAGTCTGGGGCTCTTTAGGTACAGGGATATTCCAGAGCAGGGCTAGGTGGGGAGTGGAAGAAGGCTGGACAGACAGAATGCGAGGCCACTCTAGGGAATGGAAGCTAGAAGTCTCCCCAGGTTACCCCCCACCCACCCCACTCTAGGGAGTGGAAGCAAGAAGTCTCCCCAGGCCCCAGGTTTCCCCCACCCCCGCTTTAGAAAGCTGTGTGACTAATTAAGGAAGAACGTCTCTGTCAGGAGGGGTGTGAGGATGGAGATATCCCCAGAGTTCACTCACACAGGAATGGCAGCCCATTCTCTATCCAGGCAGCTGCCAGCCGTAGGTGCTAGCGTCACCCTGGTTTCTGAGGTTACTAGGTCCAGAGGGGGCAGTGGGGTCCACTGCTGGGGACTGCCCTAATTGGACAACTTTGCAGGAAGGCCAGGCAGGTGCACTCAGCCCTCCGCTTCAGCTTCCTACAACACATCTGCCATGTCGAGGTCTGGGGGTTAATTGGCTCCTGCCTCACTCCTGGTGACCAATATTTCATTTACTGCTCAGAGGGGGAGCTGCCCAGACAATCAATCCTGGACAAGTGTCCAGGAGGTAGGGGAGCTGGGCAGGCACAGGAGCTGTTCGGGGAGGAGTTTGGGGGCGCTGGGGAAGGGGCGGTGGCCAACTAACTCTTCAAAGCAGCTCTGACCCTGGCTGGAGTTCTGCTGACCATGATAACAGCCCCAGGACCCTCAAAGGCCAAGAGCAGATTCCAGGGCTCCAGAGGCTTCCGCACTGCAGCCAGCCATGCTGTTTCCCTGCCCTGGCGCTGCTGGGGATCTAGATGCTCCCCAGACGAGGCTGTGACAGGTTAGGTACTGTTAATAAGGCCTCTTTTCACACGTCACGAAGGTATATATGAGAAACCGAATTGGAGGTGTGAGTTCCTAGCTCCCAGGTAACGAACCTTAAAATTCTACAAATGAAGTGATAATGGGGTGGAAGTGAAAAGCCTGTACGTGCTTGGGACAGGAAGGGCCCGGAAGGGTGACTGCGGAACAGCAGCTAGTGGCTGAAAGGGACCAGAGGACTCTCCCACCCTGGGCATTTTCCACGTGCCACCCAATTGTCTTATCTGCTGAAGCTGAGAGGCGAAGCCACAGAGTGGGTGGCTTCCATTCCACAGCTGGAAACACAGAGGCCCAGAAAAGGTTGCCCAGGGCAGAGCTTGAACCAGAGATCGCAGGACCTAGTGGACAAGCTGGGAGTGGAGGGAGACGAAAGACCCGGGTCAAGTCCTGGCCCTGGTACATGTTCTAGGAGAAGGCGCTTCATTTTCCTGACCCTTTGTTTCCTCATCTACAAAACGAGGCTGGGTGACAAAATCGACTTGCAAGGCTCTCGTGAGGATGTGAATGAGAACTTGTAAGTTATGAGGAAAAATGCGTATGTGTTGTTATTGTTGTAATCCAAGTCCCCTGAGCCCTGCGATGTACTGCGGTGTATGTCAGGGCCTGGGGTTAACATGATGCTTCCTAAGAGACAACACCTGGGTTGTTTCCCAGCCTGTTAACAACCGAGGAAGTGGGCGACTCCAAGGGGAGGATCTGGTATGGGGGATCCAGGAGGGAGAGCTAAGGATTCAGAATGTGCTCTCTGGTCTCCATTCCGGACTCTACTACCCTTCTGCTCTGTGGTTCCCAGTTGATGTGAGAACAAGGATACCCCAAGGCCTCCATCTGTTCCTGTCTGGATCTCCTCTGAACACCTACATATATACAGCCAAGGCCCTTGCTCAGTGCCAAGGAGCTGGACAAGAAGCCACTAGAGCAGTGGTTCTCAATCTGTGGGTCGCAGCCCCTTTGAGGAAGTTAAGCGGTCTTTTCGCAGGGGTCGCCTAAGGCCATTGGAAAACACAGATGTTTACATTACAATTCATAACAGTAGCAAAATTACAGTTATGAAGTAGCGATGAAAATAATTTTTTGGTTGAGGGTCAGCACAACATGAGGGACTCTATTAAAGGGTCGCAGCATCAGGAGGTTGAGAACCAGAGCACTGGAGATTCAAGATACCTGTGTGGATAGTGTACAGCCACCCCCAGCATGGTGGCATGTGAGGGCAGGAGAAGCTGCACCAAGTGTGAACAGGGGTTGCTGTGGTGCAACTTCACTATGCGGGGCTTGCTTTGTTCGTGTTTTACACATACACTGGTTTCTATAATCTGAGCCCCTGTACCAGCAATTGTTGTAGCTGAACTTTTGGGGTGACAGTATTTCTTCTTCCATCCCAGGCTGAGCAGTTCTCCTTCCCCTTAGTCACCCAGCAGGCCTTCTGTAATGCCTCCTTCCAGCTGACGAAGGGCAAATCTGAAGGCTTCTCCCCAGGTCCCCAAAGTAGAAGTCTCTTAGGTCCCTCAGAAGGAAGCTCCAGCCTGGGCAGGGAAACTCCAAGGGCAAGAAAGCCACAGACTTCTCTCTGTGACTGGCAGACCAGATGTAGAGATGGATCTGCTAGGACCCTTGGCTACCACAGCTGCCTGCAGAATACCTGTGCACTAGTCAAAGCCCAGGTCCTTCGCCTGTTCTTCCACAAAGCCTTCTGTGAGGGCCAGGCTCAGTCTTTTCCATAGAGGACAATGTTTCCTTTAGTACATGACACTGTGCCAGCCACATAAGAACCATTCTGCCATAATGTTAGCTACTTCTTTTTCTCCTTCTCTCTCTCTCTCTCCATACTTCCTTCCATCCTTTCTTCCTTCCTCCCTCCTCCTCCTTCTCCTCCTCCTTCTTCTTCCTCTCTCTCTCTCTCTCTCTCTCTCTCTCTCTCTCTCTCTCGCCTTCCCTCTCTCCCTTTCTTCCTTTCTTTTTTGTTTTTTTGAGGCAGAGTCTCCTCTATGTAACTTTAGAGCCTGTTCTGGCACTTGCTCTGTAGACCAGGCTGGTCCCAAACTCACAGAGATCCCCCTGCCTCTGCTTCCCAACTGCTGGCATTAAAGGCGTGAGCCACTACCACCTGGCAATGTTAGCGATTTCAAACATCTCTCGCCCTCCTTAAACTCCTCCCTTTCCCTCCATGCTGGCGGATGGGCACCGCGAGACACCAGTCAGGTGTCCTTCAGGGTGAAAGGATCTGTTCCCTGACGGCTGGGAGTGCTGCCAGCCAGCCATGTGCAGCTACTGAAAATCCCTCTCCTGGGGGACTTACCTCTGCCAGCGTGAGTGCGCCTGTCCTCTCATAACTCGCTCCCGCATCTGAGTTTGCCAAGGGCTTTGAGACCTCGGCTCTCTGCCCAGTCCCCCCCCCCTTCCGCCCCTACACAGGACCACTCTGAAGTATCCTCCTAGCTTCAGAGAGCTCAGCAGTTTCTCCCTTTGCTCCATCCTGCACCATCCTCTTCCACAGGCGTTAACTCCCAAAGCAATATGGCTGAAATTAATGAATGAATAAAAACTTGGGACACACTGATTTGCTCCACAGAACCTACTCTGCAGTGTACCCAACCTGTCATACTTTGTCTGCTTTAAAAAGAAAATTTTGAGTCAGGGTTTTACTACGTAGCCCTGGCTGGCTTCAGATTCTCTATGTAGACCAAGCAAGCTGGCAGAGAACAGATTCACCTGCCTCTGCCTCCCGTGCTGGCATTAAAAGTGTGCTCTACCAAACCTGAGTATCTACTTTGATTTTTTTGTTTGTTTGTTTGTTTGGGTTTTTTGTTTTGTTTTGTTTTGTTTTCGAGACAGGGTTTCTCTGTAGCTTTGGAGCCTGTCCTGGAACTAGCTCTTGTAAACCAGGCTGGCCTCAAACTCACAGAGATCCGCCTGCCTCTGCCTCCCGAGTGCTGGGATTAAAGGCCTGCACCACCACCACTGTCTGGTTTTGTCTACTTTGATTTTTTGAGACAAGTTGCTCGCTGGGGCCTGGGAATTTCTCACCAGGCTGGAATAACTGACTGGTGAGCTTCCGGGATCCACCTGTCCCTACTTCTCCAGCACTGGGATTACAAGTGCATGCCACCATGCTGAGCCTTTTACATGGGTGCTGGGACTGGAATTCGGGGATTCCTGGCAAAGCGGTTTACGGACTGAGCCAGCTGTCTCCCCAGCCCTGATAATCTCGGTTTTGTATTAATCTTCAACTGCTCCTACTTCATCAGCTCCTTTCCATCACGGTTTAAATCTTTCTGTGTCAAAGGCCTCCTTAGACACTGTCATCCCTCTCACCTAACCACTTCCTCTCTATCTGTCCCCCTTGAGAATTAAATGTCCTTAAGGAGTGGTTACTACTTTCCTTTGTCCCATTCTGATCTGGAGGCTGCCAGTCTTCTGAAACTGTGCAAGTCAAGGCCACTGAGGACGCCTCCGTGATAAAGCAAATGGACTCCTTAGCCCTCATCGCACTTGGCTTCTGTACTAGGTTCGACTGGGTTTGGTTTAAGCTGGTAAGAATGGTATCGTAAGGCTGGCCCTGATGGTACAGGCCTGTAAGCCCAGCTACTTGTCAGGCTGAGGCAGGAGGGTTTTGAGTACAAGGTCAACCAGGAGGACAGTGAGTTCAAGGGCATCTTGAGCAACTCAGTGAGACCCTGTCTCAAAATAAAAATTAAAATGGAGGGCTAGGGCTATAGCTCAATGGGAGAGCACTTGCCCTAGTTTGTGGGAGACTCTGGGCTTCATTCTCAGTATCACTAATAAATAGAGGACTGAACAGCAGAATGATGGGCTTGATCCAAGGATCTTTTCTTTTGGTTGTTGTTGTTTCTGTGTTTGGTTTTTTGAGACAGGGTTTCTCTCTGTGTAGCCTTGGCTGTCCTGGAACTGGCCCTGTAAAACCAGGCTGGCTTTGAACTCACAGAGACCCACCTGCTTCTGTCTCCCAAGTGCTGGAATTAAAGACATGTGCCACCACTGCCCAGCCCAAGGACCTTTAAAATTTTTGTATTTCTTTTTTAAAATTTTTATTTGTTTGCTTGTTTGCTTATTTGTTTATGTGTTGGAGGTTTTGTCTGCATAGATGTCTGTGCGTTTCATGCATGACTGTATCTGTCTGTGGAAGCCAGAAGACGGTGTCAGAGTCCCTGGGATTGGAGTTATAGACCATGATAAGTAGCCATATGGTTTCTTGGAATTGGATTTGAGTCTTCTGGAAGATCAATTAGTATCTCTCCAGCCCCTAAAATTAGTCTATTTCTAAAGCATCTAATGCCAGACCTTGGTGCAAAGATTGTATAAGTTAAACACATAAGAGATGTGGCTCAGTTGTAGTGTCTGCCTGGCATGCACAAGGTCCAAGTTTTGAGCCCCGGAATTAAAAAAGAAAAAGAAAAGTGTGTCCAGATGTGCTTCTCGTCTGCATCTGCATCCCCTCACCACTAGGGCTGGCTGTTTCAGCTGTCACAGAAAGTGAGACTTACGTACTCCCCACAGGCTGTAGCCACACCAGCCAAGAAACCCTTCTTGCCTGAGCAGAAGACAAAGGCTAAGACTGCACAGTCTTCAGGGCTAGAGTCTGTGTCTTGAGAGTATTTTTCTTTTTTTTTTTAAGTATTTATTTATTTATTTGTTATGGATACAATATCCTTTCTGCATGTATGCCTGCAGGCCAGAAGAGGGCACCAGACCTCATTACAGATGGCTATGAGCCACCATGTGGTTGCTGGGAATTGAACTCAGGACCTTTGGAAGAGCAAGCAATGAATGCTCTTAACCGCTGAGCCATCTCTCCAGCCCTTGAGGGTATTTTTCTACATGTATTTATTCACTGTGCATTATTTCACATTTATTTATGCACACCACAATAGGCATGTGGGCGCCATCGACAACCTGAGGAAGTTAATTCTCCCTTCCACCATGTGAATTCTAGGGATTAAACTCCAATTGTCAATTTAGCGGCTTTTACCACTGAGACACCACGCCAACCCCGCCTTGAGCTTGTGTGTACTTGCATATATATTTTACAGTGTTGGGCATCAAAATGTGGCTTTCTGATTGCCAAGCAAACACTCTACCACTTAGCTACATGCTCAACCCTAAGCCTGAAAATCTTTGTGGGTTTTTTTTTTTTTTTTTTTTTGAGACAGGGTATATTTTATCTTGGCTATCTTGGAGCTCAATATGTAGACCAGTCTGGCCTCAAACTCACAAAAAAACCTCCTGCCTCCTGAGTGCTGTGATTAAAGGCATGCACCGCCATGCCCAGCTGAAATTCTTTGGGTGGGGGAGGGTTGTGAATCAAGACGTTTCTTTGGGTGGTTCTGACTGTCCTGGAACTAGGTTTGTAGGCCAGGCTGGCCTCAAACTCAGAGATCTACCTGCCCCTCTGCCTCCCTGAGTGCTGGGATTAAAGGCTGCCCCACCATACCCAGCTGAAATTAATTTTTTTAGGATTTAAAAAATAATTATGTGTACATGTATTTGTCTATGGGTGGGTGTTTGCATGCATGTGTAGGTGCTTGCAGAGACCAGAAGAGGTTGTCAGATCCTCTGGAGCTGGAGTTACAGGCAGTTCTGAGCCCAATATGAGTGTTGGGAACCCAACTCAGATCCTCTAGAAGAGCTGTAAGTTCTCTTAACCAGTAAACCATCTCTCCAGCCCCTAAGCCTTGAAATTCTTTTTTTTTAAAGATTTATTTATTTATTATGCATACAACATTCCTTCCATGTGTGACTGCAGGCCAGAAGAGGGCACCAGATCTCATTATAGATGGCTGTGAGCCACCATGTGGTTGCTGGGAATTGAACTCAGGACCTTTGGAAGAGCAGACAATGCTCTTAACCACTGAGCCATCTCTCCAGCCCCAAGCCTTGAAATTCTTTCTTTCTTTCTTATTTATTTATTATGTATACAATATTCTGTCTGTGTGTATGCCTGCAGGACAGAAGAGGGCACCAGACCCCATTACAGATGGTTGTGAGCCACCGTGTGGTTGCTGGGAATTGAACTCAGGACCTTTGGAAGAGCAGACAATGCTCTTAACCTCTGAGCCATCTCTCCAGCTCCCAAGTCTTGAAATTCTTATTTGGCTAATTGTAGGTCAACTTATTCTCACAATAAATAAATAAATAAATAAATAAATAAATAAATAAATAAATACCTCTTATCTTGGTTTCTAAGATCCAAGCAACAGACACTTTGCCAGACTATACCAGGGGCTCACTCTATAGCTCTGGCTGGCCTCACACTTACTATGTCTATGAAGCTGGCTTTGAACTAGTAACACTCCCCCTCTTTTTCTGCCTTAGCAGGTACTGTAATCCCCACCCCTGATAGATACCTAATTTTGCCTATAGATTGCGAGCTCCGCGTATCACTCATCGCTGTATCCTCTGAGCCTGGCTCTCATAACAACTGTTGAATGACTATGAGAACACCTAGTGTCATTTCACTGAACGTCTACCAGGTGTGTTGTTCACATTATGGCTTTTTAATTTTTTTACTTATGGGGTTGGAGATTAAACTCAGTGTTAGAGCAAAGGCCCTGGATTCAATCCTCAGCTCCGGGGAGTGGGGGTCGGGGCAGGGGGAGACAAAACAAAAAGTGCCAGACTTGGTACCTGTTCTCTTCATGGCCTTCTGAACCCTAACTAAACCTAACACCTCTGTACAAACACATCACTGTAAGCGGGAGAGCACCCTTAGCCTGAAAGCTATCCTTAAACAACTGATGCCTTTTGTAGATGGAGAAGGCAAGGTTATCCAGTGTTCTAGCTGCTTTGCAGTAACTGCACCTTCACTCAGTTTTCTTGTTTCGTCCTCACTAAGGGCTGTTCTGTCGTGTTGGGTCTAAGAGCTCGGGTCACATCAACCAGGTTTTCAGTAAAGACGCTACTAACCTGTTGACAGTTGTGGTGGAGGAAATTTTTTTCCTTCCTTATATGCTCTAGATCAGCACACAATGTCACAATTTACTGAAAATAGAGAGCAACTAGAGGTCTCATTTTGTAGTCCTGGCTGGCTTTGAACTCACACAGATCCGCCTACCTTAAAGGAAGGCGCCACTACAGATGGGAGGGTGCCCGTTAGGGCAACAGAAACAGATTTAAAATCCTGTCGAATATGTGGTCGCTGTAAGTGATGCGGAGCTCAGCAAACAGACGACAGAGATGGGGCGGGGCCCCTCGTTTTACAGCTGGGGGTGGGGACTGGTTTCGGGCGGCAACTCTGGTCAGTCCAGTCTCTGCCAAAGAACCTCCGAAAAGCTAGACCGCAAGTGCGCAGGCGCAGCTCGGGCTGTCTTTGTTTCTTAGGAAACAGCCAATTAGCGAGCTCGGCGGTGGCCAATGGGAAGCGCGAATGAGCGGACCGGCTAATTTGAACGCGCCGCGCCGGAAGAAGGCTGGTTCGGCGCAAGAAGGTGTGGGGGAGCTCTCTCCCGAGTCCGTGGGCTCGGGTCTGCGGCGGAGGGACGCGTGAGCCACCCGCGACACCAGCGGCAGGAACCGACGTAAGGTAAGCTTTGGCCCACGGCGGCGACGGCCCCGCGGGCTCGGTGCGGAGGGCTCAGACGCGCGGGCCCGGCTGCCGCCGCCCGGAGCCCGAGCCAGCGCTCGTTTGGCAAGGGCAGGGACGAGTAGGAGGGCTCTTTACCTCAGACGTACAGCAGATCGCGACCCCTGTGTCCGCCGTCCGGCACCCATATTGGGCCCGCACAGGTACACCGGTCATTTGAAAGATGCACCCGGCTCC
Source organism: Alexandromys fortis (assembly GCF_014885135.2). Classification (NCBI taxonomy): domain Eukaryota; kingdom Metazoa; phylum Chordata; class Mammalia; order Rodentia; family Cricetidae; genus Alexandromys; species Alexandromys fortis. Next base: position 14,903,411 of record NW_026067974.1, on the reverse strand, counting down.
GTGGCAGCTGCCTCTCCTCGAGAGTGAGGTGGAATTGGGATTTTCGATGTGCTAGACCTGGAGAGCTGGGACGCCCTGCGCCGTGGGGCAGCCACGCTCCTCTCCACACTCTTGTCAGAGTGGATTACACAGCCTTGTGCGCCAGGGGTCGAGGGTGTGGGGGCGCTGCAACTTGGTTTACGAGGCACTCAGTAAACACTGTCGTGAACGAAACAGAAAGGAAGTGAAAGAAAAGCAGGTCTGTGTTTTACCAGGAAGATCGATTAAAAAAAAAAAAAAACTTTGAACAGTTGAGCTGCTGACGTGACATTTAAAAGACAGAGTCAAAGAACTTAAAATAGTTTATTGAACTTACTGGTTCTGTGTATCAAGGGGAATGCTGTATCCTATAATTTTACTAGCAATGTCTAATATTTGTTGGGCACTTACATGAACTCAGTTTTAGGTTGGAACGAACTCATTCAAGCCTCACAATAGCTTGATGAGACAGATAATAATATTACTTACAGTTTGCATATTGTGAAACCGAGGCACAGAATAGCTAAGCCTGACTTGGCAGAAGATCTATAATTTTATTTTTCCCAATGAGCTTTTTGGAGTTCATACCACTTCCCTCAATCTCCCCATCCCATTTCTTCTTTGCCTGTTTTATTATTGAACCCCACTCCCACCCAGAAAGATCTTTAAGGTGTCTCATTCTCAATTAATTGATATATATATACTCATATATATATATATATACACACACATATACATACACACACACATATATATATATATAAAAATTTTGCTCCATTTGTACTTTTTTTCCTTTCTGTTTTCATGGTCTAGGGATCAAATCCAAGACCATGAGCACTCTACCAAGGAGCTCCATTCCCAGCCCTGGTACCATTTAAAGGAAGTATAAAAGCAGCATATTGTTAGAGACGTTTGTAAAGCCTTTCTCTGTCTGGTGACTGTGGGGAGTTATCGTAATCCTGTGTAAGCTGCATACTCTCTCGGCAAGCGGCTAAATTATAAACACAAGCCAGGCACAGGAAAATACTTTCATAATCCTGGCACCTGTGATCCCAGGTGAGATGTGGACGAGGAGGATCTCAGAGTTTAAGGCCAGTCATGGTGAGACTCTTTCAAAACAAATACAAACAAACAAATACCAATGAAAGAAATGAATTCACATTTGGGAATTTAAAAAAGTACACTGAACTCAGTTAAATAGAATGTCACAGTTAGAATTAAAGGGTGAGTAGCAGTTGTTGGGGACAGGATTTAGTGGCAAGTGCTTGCCCAGCATGTACTAAGGCCTGAGTTTAGTTCTTAGCACCCTCACCCATTCCTCCCCAAATAGAAGTCATAAAAATTCCTAATTGATCTAAGGCAATTAGTTTAAAATTTACCTTCACATAAATGGAAACCCCCAACTGAATTCCCAGATATTTACAGTCAATTAGAAAAGCAAACATTTGCATTCTAACTTAAGATTTAGACTTTATGTTGAACCTGATTAGAATTACAAGTACATAATTGTGTGGTTGTTAAAACTTCAAGTAAAACATCAGGAATCAGAAACGAGCATGTTCAGGGCCCTAAGTTCAATCCTCAGCACTGCCCACATCCAGTGTCTGTGTGTATTTGTGGGGGTGAACTGGAAATGGAGACAAATACCCTTAAATTTACACCGTATGATATAATAAGAGCATTCCCTGTACAACGAGGAGAGATGAAAAATGCTCACTATTGCTGCTTCCATTCAATAACATAATAAAATTCCCAGCCAGAACTGTAAGATAAGAAAAGTAAATCACGATGTAGAAGATAGAAAAGTATAGGCAAAGGAGACATGGTGGCCTGTGCTTAGAGTCCAGCACTTGGGAGGCTGTAGCGGGAGGATCTTAAGTTCCAGGCCAAACTGAGCTGTGTATCCAGACCAGAGAATATGGCAAACTAAAGGGACAGACAGAACTATTAAACAGCTCAGCACTAGGTCACCTGCCTGGCATGTGCAACACCCAGCATGGATAGAGAAAGAATAGCCTATGATTTTCTATTTAAAAGTCAAGCCATGCAGAAGAGAATCCACTTATAGTGCACACTGTCCTCTGGATACCAAGGGGAGGGACATACAAAGCCCACAGGTGGGACAAAAAGACTGAGCTGGCTGAAGGGCAGGAGTAGTGTGGAAGGGTGGAGCAGTGCTTACCGTCTGTTGAATGGGTTGTCTTGCTTCTACGTCTCGGGTAAGAATCCTATTCACAGAATGGGACTGTTGAGGAAACTAAAAGAAGCCATTTGTAAAGCATTTAGCATCGAGTGCTCGGCACACAAGGCACACTCAGCGAAGCGCTCCGTAAGTGTTAGCTATGATACTTATTGTTAGGCTTTGGGGTTCCAGCTCTGTTCTTCTCTGGCCCTTATTCATCCCCAGGACAAGTATTGTTCAGCACCTGCTGCATGCTGGGACAGGTCCCCAAATGCCTGCGTTGCGTGGGTGAGACAAGACACACGAGTACGAGGACTGGTAAAAATCAGTGAAAGGGGCTGTAGCTGGGCCTGCAACAGGGGTGTCCTAGGGATGTACTCCTTCATCTCCCTCCTTCTCAGCTCCCACCATCTGCAGGGGCATCCCCTCGAGTCCTAAGAAATTCTCCTCCAGGGCCCTCAGAGGTTGATCTCATCCCTACAAGGATGGGCAAAAGAAGCCACCCCAATACATCTAAATCTTGGTTTCCCAGCCCCAGCTCAGCAGCGCACTTGCCTCTGGGTTTTAATGAGCTGCCCAGGGTTAGAAATAGGACTTGAGTGTGCCTGCCTGAGAACCCTGAAGATCTTATTAAAGAATCATCTCCCTTGTACTTTGGGCTGAAATGCTCTTTCCAAGCGAGGATCAAAGCAAACTTGACAAACGTTCTCTCATTAATCTCCCCATCCCCCTGGGGTGGGAGCAGATTGGTAGCTGTTCTCGCTGGCTTCCAAAGCGGGAAGCTGACGTGCTGCTGTCGGGTGGCGTGGCTCTCAGAAAGACCACCCCACTAGTCGGATGCAGAGCCCAGACCAGGACCCAGGTGTCCTTGGGGCACCCATGGCAAGTGTTACCCCACATTCTGCACCTGGCGCCCTCAGCACTGTCTCGGGAAGAAAGAAAACATCTCATTAGGCAAACAGACTGGCCCCTCTGGCCCTCAGGAGGCGGGAGGAGAGAGCTGTAAAGGTTACTCACACTCTTTGCCAGTGCCCTTTTTAATTTCCTGCTTAGAATGTGAGGCCGCTCTGAGGCTCCTCCTCAGCCAGAACCCTCCCCATAGGCCTCTGGAACTGCCAGGGAGGCAGCTGGCGCAGACCTAGGGCTGGTCTGCCTTCATTCTCCCACAGAGAAACGGGTCTCCAGGGGTTGTGAATGGAGAGACAAGAAAAAGGAGCTCTGGTGTTGAAAATTTGGTAGAGTCCATATATCTGCAAGTACTTCCGGAACATGCCATCTCGTCCCGAAAGAGGGATTATAATTATACAAGCATAAGGGACTGTTAAAATCATGTGATCATCAGAGCACAATACATAATATCATTATCAGACAGGATGGCGGGCTCTGCGGTCAGACTGCCTGGGATGGAACTGGGGCCCCATCACTCACTAGTATTGAAACCTTGGGCAAGTTGCTTAACCCTCTCTGTCTCAATTCCTCACTGAAAAATGAGTGTAATAATGCTATCCATCTTGTGGGACTGCAATGGAGATAAAAGGGGATGATGTGTGCACGGGGCTTTGACCGGACCTTGACAGCGAGTTCTTCACTAATGTGTGTATTATGACAATCTGATTGCTGGGACGAAAACTGGATTATACACACATAAAAGGATTATTGCTGGTTGCTATCTTTCCCTTGTTCAGTGCTGGGAAGAAGTTAAGTTTAGGGGTGAAGGAACAGGTGTTTCAAATCAGCTCACTTCTGCCCTGAGCTGTTGGCCAGAATACTCAGCAGAAGCCCCACCTTGCTGAACAGCCTTCGTTATGACTGATCAGCAGATATTACCTTTATTGGGAAAGCATCCATCTGTTTATGTCCCTCAGGAACAACCCCATTGCTTCCCCATGTTAATATGTCCCTAGAACTGGGCTAAGCTGACTCACTCCTGCCTGCATCCCCCAAACTCCACTCCTACCTTTGGTAGTCTGCTCAGAAGAGAAATGAAGAGGCAGGCGCAGAGGTATGAAGGAACACCAAATGATTACAGGGAGGAAACCTCTGGAATTATTACCAGATCAACACTGGGGAATCTGTTCTCTTACCCTCTGCATCAACAGATTCGGGGAGCGATACAGAGAAACCATCTCACCAAGTACCCATTCCCACATCCCTAATGGGCAGTGGAGGGCAGGCAACCAAATAAAGAGAGCTGAAAATAGAAAGCAACTGTCATTATTTGCAAACTGTATTATCATTTAATTGAAAGGCCTAAGAGAATCAATGGCAGTCTATTAGAACTAATAAGGACATTTGGTATTCCGGGCAGATGCACGGTATGCGTCCAGAAATACAAAGCTTTCCTATATTCTGGCAAAATATGGTTCTGAAAAATGCAATTTTAAAAGGTGTCTTCACAATATAACAAAGACTGTAATAACTAGTAATAGACCTAACCAAGAATGTACGATACTCATGGGAGGAAAATTATGAAATTTTACTGATGATTATAAAGTTGTAAGTGCATGGAAAGAGACAGCAGGTTCCTAGGTGGGAAGCTTCCATTTCATCAAGATACCAAGTCTGCTCATATTAACCTATAAATTAAAAATAATCCAAGTTTCCAGGCGGTGGTGGTGCACGCCTTTAATCCCAGCACTCGGGAGGCAAAGGCTGGCGAATCTCTGTGAGTTCAAGGCCAACTGATCTACAAAAGCTAGTTCCAGGACAGGCTCCAAAGCTACAGTGAAACCCTGTCTCGACAATAATAATAATAGTAATAATCCAAGTTAAAATCTTAGCAGAATTTTCTTCATGGGGCTTCACAAGATAATTCTAAAATCACATGCAAGGCAAGATGTCCAAGAATAACTGAGAAAAAATACAAGAGGTGGCACATTACAGAGGAACTACAGCTGTGGTGTGCCAGAAAAGCGGAGTAAACTCACAAATCAGTGCACGTCTCTATAAAACATTAGTTGTATTTGAAATAGGTTGGAAAGAAATCGTCTTCAATAAATGATCTTGAGGTCACTGATTGCCAGTTGGAAAGAAAGATATTTCTAAAACTCCTTCATTAGTCACAACAAATTATCTCCTTAAAGCACAGAATGGGAGAAGGGAAGATATTGGACAGGAGTGGAAGAAAAGCACCTGCTGCTTTGGAGAAGAAATGTCTTCTTCTTTTCTTTTTTTCTATTTTGATTTTTTGAGCCAGGGTCTCACGATGTAGCCCTGGCTACCGTAGAACTCACTACTGTGTAGACCAGGCTGACCTCCAACTCACAGAGATGGACTCTCCTGCCTCTGCCTCCCCAGCCCAGCAGCCAAATGTTTTAAACATGACATATAAGTCATAAAAAAAAATACCTGGGCATGGTGATATGTACCTGTAATTCCACCATTTGGGAAGTAGAGGCAGAAGGAGCAGCTTTTAGGATCATCCTGAACATACTGATGCTGAGTTCAGGGTCAGCAAATTTGACCATTTGAAAATCTATCTCAAAAAAGTAAAAGTAAGCCAGGAGTGGTGGTGTATCAATTCAAGCACTTGGGAAGTAGAGACAAGAAGATCAAGAGTTCAAGACTAGCCTCGGCTTCATAGTCAAAAAACCAACACGGGCTACATGAGACCCTATCTCAAAAAATAGAATAAAATAAAAATTGTTGCATAAAGGATAAAAAGCCACCTGAAAATTGCTGACTATGCTTGTCTGTCCTTACTGGGTATACCCAGTAAATTGTGTGGTGCAAACATCTGTAATCCTGCCACTTGGGAGGTGGAGGCAAGAGGGGCAGTAGTTGAAGCTTCTTCTGCCCAACAAGTTCAAAGCTAAGCTGAGCTATATGGGACCCTATCTCAACACAAAAATGTTACAAGTTTACCACATTTGAGGCAGGTTTTTCCCTAAGAATACATGGTTGCTTTTTTTTTTTTTTAAATATTTATTTATTTATTATGTATACAATGTTGTGTCTGTGTGTATGCCTGCTGGCCAGAAGAGGGCACCAGACCTCATTACAGATGGTTGTGAGCCACCATGTGGTTGCTGGGAATTGAACTCAGGACCTTTGGAAGAGCAGGCACTGCTCTTAACCTCTGAGCCATCTCTCCAGCCCCCATGGTTGCTTTTGATACCAGTAATAGCCAATGATGTACCCCAGGCAGAGAAGACACATAAACATTATCAGAAGATTTTTTGTTTGTTTGTTTTTCGAGACAGGGTTTCTTTGTAGCTTTGGAGCCTGTCCTGGAACTCTGTGTAGACTAGGCTGGTCTTGAACTCACAGAGATCCACCTGGCTCTGCCTCTTGAGTGCTAGGATTAAAGGTGTGTGCCACCACCCCACCTGGCTTCAATATCTTTCTAATATCAACTCTATTTGAAATAATAGAATGCACTGGAGAACGGCTTAGTAGCCAGTAAAGGTGCTTGCTGTACAAGGTGTTCTCTGACCTTCTCACATAGACATGGACTTTGTTTTTCTTGGTTCTTCGACAGGGTTTCTCTGTATCGCTTTGTAGAACTCACTCTGTAGACCAGGCTGACCTTGAACTCACAGCGATCCGCCTGCCTCTGCCTCCCGAGTGCTGGGATTAAAGGCGTGCGCCACCAACTCCCGGCTCTGAAACTTTTAAAAACAGAAAATCTCTTCTTGTGGGACTGCCCTAGAACTCACAGAAATCCTCTTGGCTGTCCTAGAACTCAGAGAAATCCTCCTGCCTCTGCCTCCCAGTGCTAGGATTAAAGGCATGTGTCATCACACCCAGCCTAAAATGTTCAATAAGTATGTGAATTTGATGTAATTTCAGCTGTAATCACATCAGGGTTATTTTTGAGAGGAAAAGGGTGTTGTGGGTTGGGGTTAATATGTATTTAGATATGTATGATATATGTATTTAATGGTGCTGAGAATCAAGCCCAGGGCCTTATGTATGCTAGAATACATGTTCCACTACACTGCATCCCAACTTCCAATTTACTTCTTTTTTACTTCCCGTTTGGTACTAGGATGGAAGCCAGAGCTTCATAAGCACTTGGCTCCTTCTTATTTCTCATTTATCTGAGCCGGGGCCTCACTCTGCAGCCCAGCCCGACCCGGACTCGTAGTCTTTCTGCCTCATCCTTTCCTATAGCCAGGATTGTAGTCTTGCGTAACCAGGGTTAGTGCCAATAAATTTCTTTAAAAGTCAAATGGCATAACAAATGCCTGGGGATGACTAAGAAAGTCACAGAAAGGTCCAGTCAGGCCATCTTGCTGCTAGCTTTAAAGTGTGTTTAGCAGTAGGGAAAGTATGGCACTGGTGTAAGTATGGACAAATTGTTTACTATGTTTTATTTCTCAGAAGAAGGCCATGCCACAAAGCATGTGTTGCAGTCAGAAGACAATTTGCAGGAGTCCTGGGGATTGAACCTATGTCATTAGGCTTGGCAGCAAGCACTTTTGCCTGCTGAGCCATCTCGCTGGCTCATAACCAAATGACTTGGTTGGAAAATATAAGAAGTTCAATAAAAGACTTTTGGAAGCATAGCCATTTGAATATGACAAAAGTGGTATTTCAAGTGGGAAAAATATACATTCATAATTGATACTGCTGCTAGGTGGTGATGGGCGCACGCCTTTAATCCCAGCACTTGGGAGGCAGAGGCAGGCAGATTTCTGTAATTTTGAGGCCAACCTGGTCTACAAAGAGAGTTCCAGGACAACCAAGACTGTTACACAGAGAAACCCTGTCTTAAAAAATAATAATAAAGTTGGGCAGTGGTGCACACCTTTAATCCCAGCACTTGGGAGGCAGAGGCAGGCAGATTTCTGTAATTTTGAGGCCAACCTGGTCTACAAAGAGAGTTCCAGGACAACCAAGACTGTTACACAGAGAAACCCTGTCTTAAAAAATAATAATAAAGTTGGGCAGTGGTGCACACCTTTAATCCCAGCACTTGGGAGGCAGAGGCAGGTGGATCTCTGTGAGCTTGAGGCCAGCCTGGTCTAGAGAGCTAGTTTCAGGACAGATTCCAAAGCTACAGAGAAACTCTGTCTCGAAAAACAAAACAAAGCAAAATAATAATAATAATTGATACTGCTATTGATGTCTTGCTTCCTTGGGGACAAAGAAAAGTGGAGGTCAGCCACTTTGGAAGGTGGGGAAAGATCCTTTAATATTGAAGCATACTCTTGAGTTGGCTTGGTCCTCATCTCAGTCATGTCTCTTGCACAGGTGTTGCCATGGTGATGGCTGTGGAAGACAGTGTGGTTCGGGTGGTCGTGCGGGTGAGGCCTCCCACCCCTAAGGAGTTAGAGAGTCAGCGGCGGCCTGTGATTCAGGTGGTAGATGAGCGGGTGTTGGTGTTTGACCCTGAGGAGTGCAATGGGGGATTTCCTGGCCTAAAATGGAGTGGCTCCCACAATGGCCCCAAGAAGAAGGGCAAAGATCTGACATTTGTCTTTGACCGGGTCTTTGGCGAGGTGGCCACTCAACAGGATGTGTTCCAGCACACGACACACAGCATCCTTGACAGCTTTCTCGAGGGCTACAACTGCTCAGGTGAGAACTGCCGGCTGGGTAGTGGGCTTCCCTAGCTGTTCTGAGAGAAGGGGCTCATGGATCTTCCGCTCTCTGCTTTGGGTTTCATTCGTTCACTTAACTAGACCATGCATTCCATTGCTTCCTAGTCTACAGTACTAGCCAAACAGTTAGACATGGCTTTGAACTCCTGGTGCTTAAAATGCTCTAGAGGGAAGGGGTGTGTATGTGTGTGTGTCTGTGTGTGTGTGCGCGCACCATAAACCCAGGTGAGTAATGGCAAGAGAACACTGTGGACCTTGGTCAGCTTGGAGAAGGGAGGGTAGTCCTCAGCTCCAGTGCAGATCCACAGGTCCTGGGGTTCAGGATGGGCCCCGGGAGAACACGCTGAACTTGAACACTGAGGGAACACCTGTGGTGGAAGCCTTGGGACTGCGGTCTTTGACAACAGGGGAAAGGGACTTGAAAAGGTTGAGCCTGGCAGAAACGTGCTGGGATAGCCCTAAGAGAGGGAGATTTGGCCCAGCTGCCACCACCCTCTTTCCCCATTTTGTCCTTTATAGTGTTTGCCTATGGGGCCACTGGGGCTGGGAAGACACACACCATGCTGGGAAGGGAGGGAGACCCTGGCATCATGTACCTGACCACCATGGAGCTCTATAGGCGTCTTGAAGCCCGCCAGGAAGAAAAACAGTTCGAGGTGCTCATCAGTTACCTGGAGGTGAGGCTGCTGCCTCTTTGGCCCACATCGTACTTCATTCTCAGAAAACCTGAAGAGGGGGTGGAATGGGACCTGGGGAAGAGGGTCCAGGGGACACAGACATCGCCCAGTGAGAGACCATGCTGAAAGGAAACCTGACCTCCCTACTCTTGTCATCGGACATGACCTGCAAAAGTGCTGCTTTCAGGGCTGGTGTCTCAACTCCGGTTCCACTAAGTCTGTCCCCTCCGAGTCCCCCCAGTCAGTGCTCTGTTGCTGTCCCAGGGAGCACGCTCTTCCTTAAGTCTCTTCCTCTTGTCCTTTTTCCTAAGGTGTATAACGAGCAGATCCATGACCTCCTGGAGCCCAAAGGACCCCTCACCATTCGTGAGGACCCTGATAAGGGAGTGGTGGTGCCGGGACTCTCTTTCCACCAGGTACATGCTGGGCCTCAGGTGTGGCAGCCACTCCATTGGTCCTCTGGGGTTCCCTCAAGTGGCAATTTGGGAATCTCCTAAATGCCGTGGTGGTAGCGGTGGTAGTGGTGGTGGCAGCAATAGCAATGGAGGGTGACAGGCTCTGAAGAGCAGCCTTTTCTGCCAGGAGAAAAAGCCCTGGTGGTAAGACCACAGCCCCCTCCCTGGGTATCTCCTCTGTAGCCAGCTTCAGCTGCACAGCTACTGGAGATGCTGACCAGAGGCAACTGCAGCCGCACACAGCATCCCACGGATGCCAATGCCACGTCTTCCCGCTCTCATGCCATCTTCCAGGTGAGCGACATCATGTGCTCAGTCTACAAATGGGGGGGCCCTGATGTCTGCACTCCTCATTCTACCCTCTGTGCCCCCAGATCTTTGTGAAACAGCGGGACCGGGTTCCAGGGTTGACCCAGGCCATTCAAGTAGCCAAGATGAGCCTGATTGACCTGGCTGGCTCAGAGCGGGCATCTAGCACCCATGCCAAAGGAGAGCGGCTACGGGAGGGTGCCAACATCAACCGCTCTCTGTTAGCGCTCATCAATGTCCTCAACGCCCTGGCCGATGCAAAGGTAATGCAGAGTGGGTCAAGCACCTCCAGAGCAGAAAACAAGCGCCTGAACCAGTGTCTTTCCCCCCAGCACAGGACGATCTAACCCAGCTAGCCCCTTACTTCCCCAGGGTCGCAAGTTGCATGTGCCCTACCGAGACAGCAAACTAACCCGCTTGCTCAAGGATTCCATTGGGGGCAACTGCCGCACTGTGATGATTGCTGCGGTCAGCCCTTCCAGCCTGACCTATGAGGATACCTACAACACCCTCAAATATGCTGACCGTGCCAAGGAGATCAAACTCACGGTACATGCTGCGGGGATGTCCTGCATGTGGAGGGTGCCCTAACCTGAGAGGAGATGGGGACAAGCCCTAGATAGCCACCTTAAATCTCTATTTATTGTTCCCCAGCGCAGGAAGGTCCCCTGTGTCATGAATGCTCTTTGTGATAGAAGCAGTAATACTTTGTCCTGAGGAAGAGCTCAGCTCCACTGAGGCAGTGTACAGACTTGCTCCAGGCAACAACTGTATTGTCAATACAGTGATATCAATGCCCATGTTCACTGACTCAGACAAAAGCAGAGGAATTCCTGTCTCCCCTGCCTGTCTCTGCAGTGAACCCTGCTTACCTGGACCTGCTACAGAGCAGGCCGCTGCCTGGGTAGTGTTACGGTCAGGGTTCAGGCCACACACAATCCTCTGTCTCTTGCTGTGGTCCCAGGCACATTACGGTAGACCTCTGGTCTGTTACCTGACTTGGGAGAGCGAGTCACGATACCATGAGTGAGGCTTCGCACACAGCTCGTGGTCATTTGTTTGAATAAATAAACAAGTCTCTTCTGTGTGTCCACCACAGCTGAAGAGCAACGTGATCAGCCTGGACCATCACATCAGCCAGTATGCCACCATCTGCCAGCAGCTCCAGGCTGAGGTGAGGAACCATCTAGGAGGCAGACTTGGGGCAGGGAGCAAGACACAGAAGCTTGCAGTCCTGCTGGGGTTCTGTGCCCACCCTGGCTTTTGTGGTCCCCTGGGGCTCTGAGGACTGGGCTGCTCTTGTTTCAGGTGGCGGCCCTGAGGGAGAAGCTCCAGGTGTATGAGGCAGGAGCCCAGGCCCTGCAGCAGAACTCCCCACAGCCCCCCAAGTTGAGCATACCACAACAGTGAGTTTGGCTGCCCTTTCCTGCTTCATCCCTTAAATCAGCTGCAGGAAGAATGAACCCCATTCTTTTTTGCCACTTGGTGGGTTAGGAATCTTTGCCTGTATTCTAGCACCTAAACGAGGGGTTCCAAGCCAGGACCCAGCAACTAGCCACTAATAGTAACCTAGATGAAGCACTAACACCCAGCCATATAAGCAATCCCATCAAGAGAAGGTCAACAGGGATTGGGTGTCATTGTCTCTTGAACCAGAAAATCTCTGACACCCCCACTCCCAATGGCTTCTCACTTGTTACTCTTGCAGATGGACTCTGCCACCAGATTCCAAAACATTCTGCCTCCCCTTGCTTACTCTACCTCTTAGGCCTCTCAAAATCTCAAAATTCACTTCTTCCTTAGCCTTCCCAGCTCCCCATTACAGCCTGGGCGCTCCAGCCAGTCCTATACCCCAGAACTCCATGCACAATGTGGGACCCTTCAAGAGGAGAGCCTGGAGTCAGAGGCTCAGGACCAGAAGGTTTTGAAGGACAATACTTCTGAGCAGGAGCGGTCCCCACAGGACAAGCAGGTAGGACATGTGAGTGGGAAGCCTGGGCCTTGAGAAGGCTTGGGCTGGTGGAACATCATAAAGGAACTCCCTTTCTCCACCGGAAAATCTCGATCGACCAGGTACTTACATGCTTGCAAGTGACTGGGAGAAGGGAAGGGGGAGAAGGATTCTACTTATTTTTTGTAACACTTGTCTGTCTGTCTGTCTTTCTATCTATCTATCTATCTATCTATCTATCTATCTATCTATCTATCTAGTGTGTGTGTGTCATGCCATATGCATATGTATGAGTCAGAGGACAAGTGACAGTTGGTTCTCTCCTTCCTTTGTGTGAGTCCCAGTGATTGAACCCAGGGTTTCAGGCTTAGTGACAAGCCCCGTTGTCTGTTGATTCCTGTCAGCAGCCCAGGGGAAGGATTTTGGGAGATCATCCTAGCTATACTACTAATGCCTTCTCCTCCTTTAGTTTCCAGACCAGATGCCAGAGCCGAACCTGCCAGGGTCCCCTAGTCTGACTTTGCAGCCGAAGCCAGTCATGAGTCAACACTCACCACAGAAACTGGATGGGAACCACTTTAAGCAGTAGGTGTCTTCTCGCCAATTGAGTCCAAGGTGGGGAGGTTCCTGAGATGGGAGCTGGTGTTCAGATTGTCATGAAAGTTCCAGTTCTTAGCTGACAGTTAAGTCCCTTTTTTTGTTTGTTTGTTTGTTCATTTGTTTGTTTATTTTTCATGATAGGGTTTCTCTTTGTGACCCTGCCTGTCCTGAAACTCACTCTGTGGACCAGGCTGACCTCAAACTCAGGAGATCCTCCTGCCTCTGCCTATGTAGTTCTAAGATTAAAGGCGTGTGCCACCATGCCCAGATTCAATTCCCTTTTCATCAACCTTACCCCACGCAGTTTTCAAGCCCTTGCTGTGGTCATGGATTCCTTCTTCTTTATTATGCCGCATTGTTGGCAACCTAACAGGCAAGGAAAGCAAAACAACCATAGTCACAGGCACGCAACGCATGCACACAGACACACCTCTCTCAGATAGACAGCATCAGCTGCACTGGGTAGGACAGAGTGCTGGCAGGCAGCTTTCCAGTCTATGGGCAGAGCTGCTCTCCCTGTACAGCCAAGAGGAGACGGGTCGCAGGCGGAAGGGGGGCAACCTTCATGAGTCAGATTTTCCTATGCACCCTCAACAACAGATTGTAAATAAGATCTCCCACCCCAAGCCAAAGAGGAAAAGATTTGGACCGTTTCTTCTGGGCCACAGAGAGGGGTTTTTCTCCTGTTTTCCCGTGGCCCCCGGTACACAAACCCCCTGCCACTTAGCATCGCTACTGTCAGCCTCTCCCTCCCCTGCATGGTTCACACTAGGCAGTGTATTTAAAGCTTCTGGACAGAAGGGCCTTCTTAATTTTATTTCTTGTCGGGGAGTGTCTGTTCCCGACTCAGCAAAAATGCTTCGGCCTGAATAATCAAAGGCTCATTATCTGCCTCCTGCTGCCAGCTCCCTGGGCCCCCGAGGAGGCAGGGAGATGTGGGTGGGGTGTCCCATTGGCCTCCCAACTACTGGCTCCCATGGAGGACTCAGTGTCCCCCATTATAAAGAGAGGCCACTTGATCATCATTTTTGCTCTGCCTGTGGTCGTTTAGTGGCCTCTGACAAGTTATTTCTATCTAGGCTGTGATTTGAGAATCACAAGTCTTCTGCTCTCTCTGAGTTCTCTGACATGAAATACCAATAAAATAAGGCACAGGATCCCAAGTGTCAGTTGCTTCAGAGCATTGTGGGATCCTTTGCATTTGAAAAAGCTCTGACAACCAGATAATTGGAATTTCCCTTTGACTTGATTAGAACCCAGAGCCTTGGGCCACCAGGGCAGAACAGATTTGAGATTTATTTTTTCCTGTTCAGTTTTTCAAGACCTTTTTTTTCTTGTTGGAATAATTTTTCTTTTTTATTTTATTTGTTGGTTGGTTGGTGTTTTGCTATTTATTTGTTGGTTGGTTGGTCTCTCTACATAACCCCGACTGTCCTGGAATTCACTATGTAGACTGGGTTTACTTAACTCACAAAGATTACCTGCTTTTACCTCCCATGCTGTTTTACAAATACTGGAAACCTGATTTGAAAGTCCAACTGCCCATGTGTCAACTGGGGAGCTGTAGCCTTTGTACAGGGTGCAGAGCAAGGACAGAACCCAAACCTGAGTCATCTGACATCCAGACCCATGTATTTCTCCCAAAGAACACTCTTTTTAAGTATTCAGAAGGGAAGCTGGGCGGTGGTGGCACATGCCTTTAATCCCAGCAGAAGCAGGCAAATCTCTGAGTTCAAAGCCTCTGAGTCCTGGTCTTACAGGACTATTTCAGGACAGGCTCCAATGCTACAGAAGAAACCCTGTCTTGAAAAATAAAAGAAAAAAATTTCAGATGGGGTGGGGGCAGTCTGGAGAGATGCCTCAGCTGTTAAGATATCTGGCTGCTCTTTCAGAAGTCCTGAGTTCAATTCCCAGCAACCACATGGTGGCTCACAGCCATCTGTAATGAAATCTGGCACCCTTTTCTGGCCTGCGGGCATACATGCAGGCATAACACTGTATACATAATAAATAAATACATCTTTTAGAAAAAGAGAGACATCGCCAGGACTGTTTCACAGAGAAACCCTGTCTCAAAAAACAAAACAAAACAGAGAGAGAGAGAGAGAGAGAGAGAGAGAGAGAGAGAGAAAGAAGAAAAAAGTATTCAGATCTTCCTCACAATAGTGGCTCAGAAAGATACAGAGTTTCCGCTGTGTCCTTGTTAGTTAATGTCCTGCCTGTTTTCACAAAGTGAGGCCTTGAGGGACCTTTGCCAAATGAGTTTGT
Source organism: Alexandromys fortis (assembly GCF_014885135.2). Taxonomy (NCBI): domain Eukaryota; kingdom Metazoa; phylum Chordata; class Mammalia; order Rodentia; family Cricetidae; genus Alexandromys; species Alexandromys fortis. The sequence continues at coordinate 14,888,403 of NW_026067974.1, read as the reverse complement.
GTTTCCTGAGCACACGCTGACTGGCCAGTGAAGAGGTTCAGAGAGTCCAGACAGGTGGTTACCTGAGGATAAATCATTTGCCATGAGTAATCCTTACCAAGGTAATTGTGTTTATTTCTTTTATCACAGGCGTGCCTTAGAGGAAGAAAATTTGCTTTATGAGATTCTAAATTTACAATATCAATAATCACATTACCCTCAGAATTTCCTTTAAATAGTCCCCTGGTGCATGTGAAATGTGTGTTGATTTTCAACACTTTTTCAGGGTCCCTACTATTAGCTAGCAAACACATCTCCAAATGCATTTCAAGGGTCTTCTCAAAGCCACAATCAACATAGCCTCTTATTTAATCTCCTCTTATTCCAGCAAGGGTAGATACCATTTTACAGAAACAATAGCTTGCAGTGTGCCAGGCATTCTTTAAATATTTTGCATCTAAAATAAGTCACTTAGGCCAGATGTGGTGGCTCACATTTTAGTCCTAGAACTTGGGAGTCTAGACAGGTGGATCTCTGAGTTCTAGGCCAACCAGACTTACGTGATGAGATCCTGTCTCAAACCACAGTAACAAAACCAGATGTGGTGGTGCACCCTTTAGTCCCAGCCCTTCGGAGGCAGAGATAGGTGAATCTCTGATTTCTAGGCCAGCCTGGTCTACAGAGCAAGGTCCAGGACAGCCAGGGCTACACAGAGAAACAGTGCCTCGAAGAACCAATAAATAAATACCTCAGCTAAGGTCTCCAGCAGCCCTGTGATGCAGTGGTTCTTGTTACCACCCATTAAAGTTGCTGGGCCTGGGGTTAACCAGTGCAGTGAGGATCCTGCATTGAGATTTAAATAGGGCTGATTGGATCTGGGCTCTTAACTAACCCTGGGAGTAGAGAAAGGACCACAGTTCTAAGCTATGCTGAGTTCTAAGCTAAGGAGTGTTGGTGCCCTCTATAAACCTCGTGCTGGGCAGCGGGGACTGGAGGGAAGAATAAGAGTTTAAGGTCATTCTCAGACATGTACATTTTCAGACACGTAGCATTCTCAGACATGTAGCATGTTGAAGGCCACTCTGAGACTAAAGACTATTAAATGGCAGAGCTGAGGAGGAACTCAGACTTCCCAAGTCCAAAGTCACTTGGCACCTTTTTCCTGTTTCTCAAGTCAAGCCTTTGTCATAGGAATGTATAACAGGGGACACCTCCCACCATTATCTGGAGGTGTTAGCTTTCAGTGAGGGTGCCTCAGAGAAGGATCCATGGGGGGGGTGGCGGTGACACAAGCCAGTCTGGGGCAAAGCAGAAAGGAGATAGTAGACCAAGTGTCCTAAGCCACATCTAGATAGAGCGATGGGTCAGCATACAACACAGACCTGCTCAGGCTGGGTCTAAATAAGTCACATACAAATTCTCTGTCTTCTTTTCTAGGTTGGCCCTCCGGGTTCTGTGCCTAGCACAGCGACAATACTCCCTGCTGCAGGCAGCCAACCTCCTGACTCCTGACATGACCTCAGAATTCGAGACCCTACAGCAGTTGCTTCACCAGGAAAACACCTAACTTGGGACTCAGAGCCCCAGGACTCCTGGTCAGGCGAGGGGGAGCCCTCTGGCTCAGGAGCTGTATTTGGAGTCCAGTGAGTGTCACTTTTCTGTCTCACCTGCTGTTGCAGTCTCTACGGCCCACTTGTAGCCAGAGGCTGGACTGGGGCCTCAGATGCCAGGGTATGCTGTGGTGGGAGGCGGGAGCCTAAGGTCGTGGGTTTCTGTGCACAAACAGTCCAAAGAGAACTGAGGAGTTAAGGGCTCTTCTTTGCCTCCCGTGTCTGCTCCCATGTTCTCTACAATCCCCCAGCCCCAAATCCCCTTTCAGCATGTTCCTTCTCTATCCAGAGTCTTCAGGATACTGTGGTCCTGTGACCCGGACCATGGCAAAGCAACTGAATGGCCTCACACACACTCTGGGAATCCTGCTTGGATCTGACGGCACCTCAGATAAGACATTCCAAAAGCCTGCCGAGGAGAAGAAGAAGAAGAGGAAACTAAATCCTAGAGAGCCAGGCAGTCCTCCGGACCCTAACCAGGAGACTAAGCGCCAGCGCCAGTCCTTCCTTCCCTGCCTGAGGAGAGGCTCTCTACCTAAGGCCCAGCCTTCCTCTGAACCCAGAACTCCCAAAGGAGAAAGGGCCTCCTCCCCCTCCTCTCGAGTCTGCCCATCTACAGTCATTAAAAACCGGGCACCCCTGGGCCCTTCTGCCTTACAGAACTGCTCCACTCCTTTTACCCTACCCACTCGTGACCTCAACACCACCTTCAATGTCTATGAGGAGTCCCCCCTCAAACCCAGCTCCCACGAATGTGTTGGCTGGGAGGAAGTCCCCCAGCAGCTGAACAGGACAGATAAGCCCTTCATCCCCAGGTGAGTTCCTAGGCATCTCCCACTTCTCCCAGGAGATGGAAGGCGGCTGACTCTCAGAGTGGAGACCTTTGCCATTGGTCTCTCCTTGGTCACTTGTCAGCCTTGTGCCCAGGCCCAGGAAAACAAAGCATGCAGTTGTAAGGCATCATGGCTTATCTTTGAGTTCCCTGTGCCCATGCCTTGTCCCGCCAACCCTGCTGGTTCATGGCATGCTAATGGGACGTCAACGTAAGAAGGGTCATCAGGGAACCCGGAATTAACAAGCCCAGCTCTGTCTGTTCTTAGGCTTTGTTTTGGTTCCGTGACAAGTACCTATTTCATTTACATGTACTCCAGATTTTTCTCTCTATCCCAGCATCTGGAATAGGGAAGGAAGGCTGAGTGTGGTGGCGCACACCTTTAATCCCAGCACTCGGGCAGCGACAGGCGGATCTCTGTGAGTTCAAGACCAGCCTGGTCTACAGAGCGAGTTCCTGTCTAACCATGGCACCCTGCTTCAAAAATCCAAAAGGAGATGTGGAACACGAGAAAAGGAAAACTTTTCTTCAGTGTTTTCCAGTGCAAAGATGAGCTGTTACCTTTGCCCTCGAACCACATGATAGGGGAAGGGAATGGCAGCCAGCTCAGGACTGAGACGGAGGCCAGCAGACTGCCCAGCCGCAGCCCCACACCTTCCATGCCCCTGAGCCAGCTCTCAGTAACAAGCTCAGAGCTGGGCAGGTGGAAGGGTGAAATTGCTTGAACTCCAGCTCCCAGGACACGCCAGAAACTGACATCTGGATGTTCTCCCAGAGCAGGGCTGTCACTCAGCTGTCGGCGCAGGCCGAGAGAGGCAGGGAGAGAGACTACCTCTTAGCAGAAAGAAGCCTCAGGTCATTTGGTCCTGGAGGGAGGAGACTGGTCAGTGGCATTTCTGGCTTCCTCCTGATCTGCCCCTCCCACCCCCACAGTGCACCTGTGTTCCTGTTCACCATGAAGGGCCCCAAGTCTTCTCTACCTACGACCACTGCCGGCAAGAAGAGGCAGACTGTGAGGTGAGGCTGGAGGTGGGAAGAGGAAAGCCCTAACCAGATCAGTAAGTGCCAACTAAGCACAGGCCCCCACCTGGTTTCCTCTGGCCTCCTTAGAGAAAGTAGCCGGAGGTCCTGTGAGCAGGGCCAGCATTTAGTTCTCTGACTGGAATCTCTCTGGTCTTTGCTTATCATTTATCAGGAAGTTTTCCCAGAGGTGATATGGGCCTTAGACCGCTAGCCCTGAGGGAGATTGGCATCATTCATTGGCTAATCCACTGATTGGATGGTTTCTCTCACCTCAGCTTTCTTGTGTGTCCCTCATTCCACAAGCCTCTCCTCCCCTCATTGTGCCTCCCATCCTCTCAGGTGGTTTTGAAAATGGCTGTTCAGCTTTTGCCCTTGAGGTTTAGTGTCTGGCTGCCTCCTTTCCCCATGCATCCCTGTCCAGAACACACCTGTGACCTTCTCACTCTCTTGCCTCCCTGCGTTCCCTTCTTCAGGGCTTCAGTTTCCCGAGGCCGCAGCTGCATTGCCCGCCTCCCCAGTAGCACTTTGAAGAAGGCAGACAGAACCTTCACGGTCCCAGGTAACTGGAACTAGGAGCAAGTATAGCAGACCAGTGGAAGCAGACGAAAATGGGATGTAGGACAGGGTGGATGGAGACCCGGGTAGAAGGAGGGCCTGAAAAACTGCAAGCATTTCAGGGACCCTGAGAGGGAGGAGGAGGATGGGATGAGAGGCAAGGGGACTGGGACAGAACTTCACTTTGTTCCTCTGTACCCCTCTCTAACTGGCCTGCAGAACCACCCTTGAGTCCCCAGTGCCTTGGCGACCAGAGGACTCACAAGGGACTGAGTGGGGTGACAGAGTGCTGTTAACTGACCGTGAGGCCTCCAAGTTCGCCCCTATCCTCCAACACCTCTAGGCTGACAGCCTTCTCTGGAGCTGCCAATACCATGAGCCCCTGACCTGCCCTCCTGACCTTGGAACAATTAACACATTTGCCTTTTCGGTATTAACACCCCTCCCCAACCATCCATCTGCCGTTTGCCTTCTCTATTAATCTCTGTTACACTCAACTTCTTGTATCGTTTGTATTAAACGTGTGGCTATGTTACAGGATCCTGCCAGCTTTCTAATTCAGAGCAGGGAGCTCTTACGCTCTGTTCTCTACCCCTAACGCTCATATCTGACAACAGGCTCTGCATAGTGGTGGCCTCTACACAGCGAAGACGGATGAGGACCAAGGGGGGATTTGCTGACAAGTGTGGCATCTTCAACCCCGTGCCCACAGCCTGGGGTGGGAATGCCTCACCCCTTGTTGACAATAGAGCTCCTGACAGGTTCATAAAGTATTACTTTCACTCACTAGACACAGGGTATACACTCAATGTATAAGAAAAGAAGGGAATATAACCTTAATGTTACCACTTAAGATATAAATGCTAGCTGTTATACTGATATTTAAGCGTCTTTCTCATCCTTGGCTTCTCCATATATACATATGTATTTATATGTATATGCACAGGTATATGCCTGTAGATCTGTAGATTTTTCTCCTGTAATGATCATCTCTTTCTCTGGAGTGTATTCTTCCTGCTACACCCTCATGGGTTAGTGCCCCCTTTCCTTTCTTACCTCAAGCTGAGTGTGGTGACACATGTAATCCCAGCACTTGGGAAACTGAAGCAGGATGATCATGAGTTAGAGGCCAACTTCTGCTACATAACGTGAAGAAAGTCAATGGACAACTTCTAGGGCTGTATTTCAGGGGTAGTGTGCTTGCCTGGCCGCCTGCAGCCTTCTGTTCTAGGGCCTGAACCTGGCTCTTCGCTCCAGGGAGGAGCTTCTCCATGAGCCTAGGAGACGGCTCAGCCGGTAAAAGCACTCATTTTGTAGGCCTGCCTGACAACCTGAGTTCAATCCCCGAAGGCACCAGGGTTGTCCTCTGACCCCCCCCCCTACACACACACACACACACACACACACACACACACGCACGTGCTGTGACATACATGTTGCCTGCACATATGCACATACATGGTATTTTCTTCCTTATAGGATCTTTGTTCCCAGTGGGTTTAAAAGAAATCTTACTTGGATGTCTATTACACCTTAGGGATGGGTCATTCTGCTGTCAGGAAGGGCCTTTCGGTAGGACCCATGCCCGGGGTGAGGCTCCAAGTGGATCCCAGCTGGACTGGAGTACCGTGCAGCCTGCTCCTCTCCCTACTCCACAGCTCTTGCGGGGAGGGGACTTCCTTCCCACTTGCCGGATTGTATAGCAGTTCAGCATGGTTATCTCTGTTCTCCCCATGAAGACATGGTTGGCTGAGTGAATTAATAGTGTAAACAAAATTATAGGAGCTTGTGTTGAACTTACTCCTGAAAACAAACATTTTAAGGGTATTTAGCACATTGTGAATAGTATGTAAATAATGCTGCCATGTTCCCAGAATGCCTGGCCTCTCCTGCTCTGTTCTGTTCCTTATCTGGAGAGTGAGGAAAAGCAGGTGGATGAGCTTCCCTGTGCTGCCGCCGCTAGGCTGTGTCCAGCTGACGTGGGCCCTGTTAGCCGGATAAGAAAAGCAAAGTGAAAACCCCTCTGCCCGGCTTGCCCACAGTTGGACAGCAAGTGTTTGGGACCCAGCCCATGTTCTGGTTTTGACATAACACGGGACTGCTTCCTTTCTGAAGTGAACAGACATCATTTCTCTTCCCAGGCATGGGGTCCCCGCCTCCCCAATTAGTCTTAATGAGTTTGTTCCCCTGGGTACCCATGGCTCCCTGGAAGCAGTCACACATGTGTATCCCCTGGCGGTTGGCAAGGCACTTTCACTGAGGGATGGATTCCGTTGGAACAACGTCTCCATTTCCTGGGGTCTTCACATATATTACCTCTTCCTATCATCACTGTTGCCTTTCAAGCCCAGAGGCAGTCTGCATGGGGCAAGGTGACCGGTAACGAGGGCCAGGAGGGCACGCTCAGCACCATGGGGGCCTTGCATGAGGCAGAGTTTGCCAGGCCGGGGGCAGCGTGACAGTGGAAGAGGTCACTTTTGACAAGGGTGTTCGGCAGGCGGCCGTTCATCCCGCAAACATTTGCTGCTCTGTGATGCAAAGTGTGCTCTCGGGTGACCCATAAAATGTACAACGTCTCTGGGCTGACGGAGCTGAGCACTGATGGCTCCTGCCCTCAATCACAGGAGGTCGGGCTGCGAGCTTGCTGTGTGGTGTCCTGCATGCCATAGGCAGTCGGGCTGGCAGGGACTGCAGGGGGCAGCAAGCTGACATCCGGCTTCCATCTGACTTGCATGGCCGATGAGCCTCTGAAATTGGATTGTTCTTTCATAGTCATCCATGAGGCCTGGCAATCAATGCCTCTCCATCTACCACAGACCCAGCCTGGCCTAACACCCCCTCTCCCTGCATCTTCTCAGGCCTGCTTCTGTGAGTTTAGAATCTTGTCGCTCCACGCCCCTTGTAGCCACCCCCTTGCTCACACTGAACCTGCCATTGAGGTATTCATTTCTACCCAGTTCATGAAGCCAGGCCTGTGGCAAAGAGCTGAAAACCTCTGTGATGGGAGAAGGGGCAGCACCTGTCCCTGTAACTGGATGGACAGCAAAATCTAGCATCAGTGCTGGCAACTGCCAAGGGAGGGATCTGGTCTTTATGTGTCGCCTTCAGCTTGCTCCTTCCCAAGGGAGGTGGGCCTCATTCCGACCTGGGGAGTCTCGCCGACAGTTATTTCATGAATTTTATCCTAGAACCCCACTCACCTGTCTCCAGATTCTCCCTGGAGTGACCCCATGGCTCTCTTGGCTGTGCTTGAAAGTTCTTGGTTCCAGGTAGAATCTAAGTCATGACTATCTTCTCCTCCAAAGTTTTATTTTTATTGTGTGTGTGTGTGTGTGTGTGTTTGAGATCGGCTCTCTAATGTCTGTCCTGTAACTCGCTATGTAGACCAAGCTACCCAGGAACTCACAGAGTGTCACCATGCCTGGCTTTCCGTAGTTCTGTGAAGAGGCATCCAGGATAGTTGGGGGGTGAATGTTGTTGGGGGAGGAAGGGAACAGATTCTCACCCAGGAGTCTGAGGACTATGTTTCACTTAAGCTTCGTGGCCTCTGCTCCATCTGTTGGCCCATCCTATCCACTTGGAGAACTGGAGGCTAGAAATAGTGGGTGATTGTCCGCCCTCTTCTACTAGGGCCACCTCTAGTCCCCACCTCTCACCCCTAATCAGGCGGGAGTGGGAGGAGGGACTATAGGGAGGAGACGCAAAGCAGACTGGGAAAGCAATTAAAAAGCAGATCTCAGGGTTGGAGCCTGGGAGGTAAAGGATAAAGGACAAGCTGAAGTGGGTCTGACTGGCCTGGGAGAGGCGAGGGAGAAAGGGCCCGAGCTTATTAACCCTGCCACAGCAGCCTGGCCCCAGGACCTCTGAAAATGAATAAGCCCACTCCAACCATAGGGAGAGGCGGGGCCCAAGAAGGAGGAAAAAGGGATTCTGGGGTCCGGTCTGGAGTCATTCTGCAGCCACAGGCGCTGATTTCTGGACAGCAGAACCTGGCTGAACGTAGGCTAAAAGTGGGAGAATGAATGGCTCCGGCTAGTTCTGAGGCAGTCCTCTCTAAGTGAAGCCCCCGCCTGCAGAAACTTCCATTGGTAGGAAGCTAGCCCTATGCTGTAGCACCTTAATCTGGGACGTGTAGACCCTGGCCTGAGAGGAAAGACAGATTCTAGCATCGGGAAATCTGCCTGCAGGAGAAGATACAGCTCATCTCCCCAGGGGGACTCAGGCAGAGGTGCACAGGGAACCCATAGGGATCCAGGCACGAAAGGCATCAGTAGGAGTCATGATCCTCAAACCTAGGGATGGAGGAAGGCAAGTGGGACCAGAGCCCACGAGGGGATAAGGGAGGCAAGAATGTGGCTTAGGGGGCAACATCTACTTCAGTCACCAGTTTCAAAAAATTTGCATGTTGGACTGAACTGTAGGTATAGCCAAAGTGCTTGCCTAACACCCGTGATGTCCTGGGTTTGAACATCAAAGAACCAGGCTTGATGGTGCAAGCAGGTAGTCCCAGCACTCAGGAGGTGGAGGCAGGAAGGTCAGAAGTTCAAGGTCATCCTTGGCTAGTAACTAGCAAGTTTGAGGCCAGCCTGAGATATAATGAAACTCACAAAACAGTAACAAAAAGAAACGACAAAAACCTAATTATGTCCCCTTGTAGGACCTGAAGCCACCAACAGCTAGAAGTCCAGGAGAAAATGACACTGACCCCCCACTCTTTTTACTCACTGCTGTTCCTTGGTCCTATCCGCATGGCCATGTAACCTCCCTTAGAAATGGCTCACATACTCCCAGTAGATGCCGTAAGACTTGGCAGCCCTTTCTCAGGTTCCTGCCCCTGCTGGCCAAGCCACCAACAGAAGCACTGGCACGGATGAGTGGAGCACACGGGAGACAGGAGATGGATGCTATGTTTGTCGACAGTGCCTGCTGTGGCTGTCTCTCACTGACTTCATTCTCACACCGTTCTCAGAAGGTGAGTCCTCGGTTCACAGATGGAGCTTCAGTGATGGTTCCTGGGTCATCCAAGACGTCACAGCCCCTGAGAAGCTGTGTTGCTTTCTTCTCAAGAGGACACCTTCATGGCAATTTCTAAAAGAAAACAAAACAAAACAATATAAACAAAGGTGGACTCTAGAGAAACCACCAACCTCTAGGAAACCCTATTTCCTTCCACTTTTTGGACCTGGGCAGCGGAGCTCTGCCATCTAGTGGCCTTGGGGCTCAATTCCCTTCTTTCCAGCAGCACCATGGGATAGGGTCAGCCAGTCTAGCTCACCGCTGTGCTATGCTGTGCTTGCACCCAGCAGGAGCGGGTGACACTCGGGTGGCAAGGCCACTTGGAGTAGAGACTGGCATCAGTGGGAAACACCAGGCACCGCGTTGATGGGTTGAGACCAGAGACTGGCATTGTCCCGGGAGTCACTGAGGCTTTGCCCTGTGAGCAAAAGATCTGTCAGATTTTAATACAGGCAGAGGGACAGAAGGAAGCCATCCTTTCCCACTTTGGCTTGAAGCAGGGCTCAGTTTGGCTGTGGACTCTGTAGTGAGGTATCCTAGCATCTGTCTCCATGGTTGGCAGCACCCTGCTGTGGAGTCTAAAAGTCGCTGGAGTTTGGCCTGAGGCTTTTGTTGTTGGAGACTTCTGCTTGGGAAAATTGAAAAGGAGTAAGCCTTTTCAGGATGAGGCATGAGTCAGGCTAGGAGGATGGGAATCCCTGTAGCAACTGGGAGGGCAGAGGGCCTGCCTGTTTTCCTACCAAGTGCCTGTCTGGGGCAGATATGCATGAATACGGTGAGAAGTGGGCTGGGAACTTGGAAATAGAGCTGCCCAGCGACAGGGCTTAGTCACGTGGGGGCATAAAGTGGAAACAACACAGCTGTTGAGTGATGACGCAGGTAAAAGTTTATAGATTCGGAAAGATGCTCACAACATATTGCTGAAGGAAAAGCAAATTGTAAAATAATTGGTGCAGTATGGGCCTGTTTTGAAAAAAAAATGTATTTATACGTGTAGAAAAGTCTGGCAGTGTTTGTCTGCATGTGGCAAAATTATGGCTAATTAAATATTTATATTGCTTATGTGTACTTTCTGATTTCTCTACAGTGAATGTATAATAAAAACACTAATAAAGTTTGTACATCAAGTGCAACCAAGAATGTCTTTCTTTTGTCTCTATACACAAATATCCCTTGAGAGAGCATAGCAAGGATCCGAAAGCCCAGTGCAGTTAGAATGGAACTTGAGCCTGCATCAGGAGTCTAGGGAGGGGGCTGAGGGACAGAGGCTGGGGGGATCCTTGGCTGCACTGAAACAAACTCATTTGGACAGGAGGAATCTCCATTTTTGGTGACACACCTCTCCTGCCCTTGATCTTTTCCTTCCAGAATCACTTAGCTTATACCTAGAAAGGTAGGCCACTCCCACCCTGTGAGGCGTGTCCTAAGTTAAAGGTTGCCCTCTAGTAAGGCTCTTCCTCTAAGTTCCCCGTTCTTTAACGTTCCCAACTTATGAGAGGATCAATAAGTCCCTGGGGCAGGAAGTGGTCACACAAGCCTTTTATCCCAAAGGGGCAATTGGATTGCTGTGAGTTCCAGACCAGCTTGATCCAAATAGTGAGTTCCAGGGGACACAATGAGATCCTGCCTAAAGGGCGCTGGGAACTTCTCTCAAGATCTACCTTACCGGGCTGAAGAGATGGCTCCGAGGTTAAGAGCCCTGACTGTTCTTCCAGCGGTCCTGAGTTCAATTCCCAGCAACCACATGGTGGCTCACAGCCATCTGTAATGAGATCTGGTGCCCTCTCTGGCCAGCAAGCATACAGACAGAACATTGTATGCATAATAAATAAATAAATCTTTTTTAAAAAATTACCTTACTCAGCACTTGGGAGGCAGAGGCAGGCGGATCTCTGTGAGTTCGAGACCAGCCTGGTCTACAAGGGCTAGTTCCAGGACAGGCTCCAAAACCACAGAGAAACCCTGTCTCGAAAAAACAAAACAAAAAAAAATAAATTTACCTTACTATGTCATTGCCCAAGATGGGGGCAGGGAGGTATGGCTAGATCCTGAGGGGCTCCGTCCTTCCCATGCTGGGACTTGCTAGGGGAATCTCAGTGCCCATTGCATGCTGAAATACCATGCAATAACATGAATACCATGTCCCTGATACGGAATAAGGGATGTTGCTATGCCAGGAGTTTAGGGGTCTGAACTGGCTTGAGCAGTAGAAGGGGCAAGCAATCAGGCATTGTGTGTAAGCTGGAGACCTGGCAGTGCTGAGCTGGTCAACCCCTGCCCCAAGACCTCCTCCTTGTGCCCACTGAATGACTCACCTTGGCATAGACACAATGGTCAAGGGTGGGCACACAGCCTGCTTCCCGCTGTACTCCAGGCCCCCTTCGATGCTTTCCGAGAAACCCATTGAGCTGGGAGCTTGTACAGCACCCGGGGCTGACATCCTGGCATCTTGGGATAAAAGCAGCCCAGCCCCTGTGGGGCTGCCCTCGCCGTATGGCTCCCTCACTGGCGGCAGAGAACAAGGCTCTATTCAGCAAGTGCCCTGGAGTCGAGATCAGAAGCTCAGGCATGGACAGAGGAAGGCAGGGGTGGGGGGGGGGAGCTGAGCTGTCTGTTTTCCAGAAGCCCAAGGGCACAGATGGCTAAGGAGCCTGGGAGGGACCAGAGTGGAGAGGAGGATAGATAGACCTGAAGTCTCGTGGCAACAGCCTCATCCCCACCACTGATGATGGTGAATTCTGATTTCCCAGAACTACAAATCCCCCAGAGGCCTGAAGTGTGGGAACTTGAAGAAGATAAATCTGGGAGAATAATGAGGGGTGGCAAGGGAGTCAGGGTGTTACAGAAATAAAGACCCTAGCATGTACAGTCAACTCACTGAGGGCTGCTCTTGTGGAGCTGTCAGGGGCTAGGCTCCGGGAGGAGCAAAGGGAAGCTGGACCAGGAAGCCAAAGAGGGGCTCAGGAAGGATGCCTACTGTCTTACCCTATTAGGATCCTCACACATTCCTTCTGTCATGCCCCCTTGACACACAGCTAGAGGCCCAAGGTGACCCTGGGGTCACAGGGAGGGCCCCAAACCAGGAATGAGAAGACACGATGGCGGGTTCTGGGGAGAGGACTCTGGACATCTGTTGGGAATGGGAGTCAGCAGGAAACTATAGTATTATAGGCTGGTCCTGGAGGCGGGGCATAGGTTCTTCAAGTTCCTAGCATCTCACAGGCCCATGGAGAAGTGCAGAGTGAGGGTAGCCCTGGCTTATAGGCTCTAAGAGCTGGAAGCAGCTCACCATCCCAGCTTGCTCTTTCTCTCTCTCGCTCTCGCTCTTTCTCTGTATGTCTCTTTCTGTGTGTGTTGTGTGCGCGTGCGTGCGCACCCACACACAAGTGTTCGTCCACTGCATAGATGTTCATGTGTGTACATATATGTGCTGAGACCAGATATCAACCTGAAGTATTTTTTTGTGATAGCATTTCTCCCTGGGACCTGGAACTCACCAATTAGTCAGTGAGACCCAAGGATTCTCCTGATTTTCATTCCCGGGCACTGGAGTTACAAGTATGCATTGTCAAACCTGGCTTTTTGTGCTCGTTTTGTGGCTAGAACTTGGAACTTCATGCTTGACAGGCAAGCAATTTATGAACTAAGCTGTTTCCTCAGCCACTCTAGCCCTCTCTCTTGACCCCTCTAACCAGAAAGGGGGTTTTCTTCATCACTGGTGCCAAGCTGGTATGCCCAGGGAAGCCTTGAATCTGATACAAAAAACTCAGTGGGGTGAGAGGAGGTCGCTCCATAGCTGGGCTAGGGCCCAGCTCCACCCCCTCAGGCTATTCAGTGGGGTGCTGCTGCCGGGAAGTCAGGGCAGAGCCAGTTCAGCCCATTCCTCCATAAAGCCCTGACATCCCAGGTGCTAGCAGATGCAGGGAAGGATGGAGCGAAGACGCATCACCTCTGCACGTCGCTCTTATGCCTCCACCGAGACGGTGGTCAGGGGTCTGGGTCCCAGCCGCCACCTGGGTACCATCCCGCGCTTCTCTCTGGCTCGAATGTCTCCCCCACTCCCTGCCAGGGTGGACTTCTCCCTGGCAGGTGCTCTTAATGCTGGCTTCAAGGAGACTCGAGCCAGTGAGCGCGCAGAAATGATGGAGCTCAATGACCGCTTTGCTAGCTACATCGAGAAGGTCCGCTTTCTGGAACAGCAGAACAAAGCGCTGGCAGCTGAGCTGAACCAGCTTCGCGCCAAGGAGCCCACCAAACTGGCCGACGTCTACCAGGCAGAGCTGCGGGAGCTGCGGCTGCGGCTGGACCAGCTTACTGCCAACAGTACCCGGTTGGAGGTGGAGAGGGACAATTTGGCACAGGACCTCAGCACCCTGAGGCAGAAGTGAGGAGGGGGACAGGGGAAACGGCTAGTTGAGCAGTGAGACTGACCCGAGAAAGGTGCCTGTAAGAAAGGGTACTGATTCTGTCAAGGGCAGGGTCTCTCAGCTGCTGTATGTATTTCCCCATGCCTGAAAAGTGAGAGCTATCTTTGCTCCCTAATATGATGGAAATAGCTAGGACAAGACCAAACTTTCAGGGATCTGATACCCAAAGGTCTGCTGCCAGGGAGCTGGGCACTCTGGGGCCCCTCCACACTGAGGAAGGCTATGTGGGTAGCGATGGCACCAGCCACCAGCCAGCGGGTGCTCTGCCCTTGCATTCATTTGTCACTGGGAATGGTCAGCGTGGAGGTCTGTGCCCACAAGGAGGCTCTGGTCTCTGAAATATAGGAAATGCAAGGCTGGCCTGGGTGCAGAACCCAGATGGCGGTCTGTCACCAGCTTTTGACCGCACTCAAGCCATTCTGATCGTCATAGCTGTGAAGTTGAGGTCATGATACGATCTGTCCTAAAAGATGGTGACCAGGGGTCGAACTGTGGGGCGTGGTGCTTTGCATGGTGGACATTTCGTGAGCCCCTCTGGTGCAGGAGGTGCGGCGGTGTCTGCACAGAGAGCACATGGTGGTGGGCGCGTCTGTGAGAGCAGGAGCGGCTGCACCGACTCTGATAAGGCGCCTCAGTAATGAGTTAAAGCAGAAGCCCTTATCTGCTGCTCACTCTCTCAGCCGAGGCCTCTGTCGTTTACTTCTCCTGCCACTCTGTGGGGTCCTGTGAGAGTGTTTTATGACAGTCACCTCCAGAGAGGTTGGGACATGGATCCGAGAGTCCTCAGGAAACCCTAAACCTGTGTCCCCTATCCTAGGCTCCAAGATGAAACCAACCTGAGGCTGGAGGCTGAGAATAACCTGACTGCTTATAGACAGGTCAGAGAGACGGGAGGGATGGGCAGCGAGGGGGGAGAGGTTGGACAGACGGACAACAGGGAGGTTAATGGCGGTCCACCCAGACACAATCCCTGAACTTAACCTCCACAGCAATTGCCTGCTTCCCAGAGCCCCACAAGGACAGGGGAGACAAAACTGGAGGTTGTTGTGAGGTAGACTCTGGGGTCAAAAAGGTCCTCTTCCCATCCCAGGAGGCAGATGAAGCTACCATGGCCCGTCTGGATCTGGAGAGGAAGATTGAGTCGCTGGAGGAGGAGATCCAGTTCTTGAGGAAGATCCATGAGGAGGTGAGGCCAGGTGGAAGGAGGGAGGCCCAGCAGGTAACTGTAAGTAAGAGAAAGAGAGAGAAATAATCAGAGAAACAGAGACGCCAACTGTCAGGAAGAAAGAACGTGGAAGAGAAAGAGTGAAGACGAGAGGCTAAGGGAGATGTTTTCCAGTGTCTACTACCCCTGGAAAATGCACGCATCCCTCCCCCACCACCATGGTCTGAGAAGCACAAGGCCAGGTCTTTGGTTTCTCCTCATCAGCTTTGTGAGCCCTTCTCGTGGTCCCCTTCCACAACGAGGAGGGCATTGAAACCCAGAGAAGTTTTTTTAACAAACACCCCAAAGTCACACAGCCTCTCTGGTTTCACCCTCTCCCCCACCTGTCTCCAGTAAGATGGGATCCTCATGAAAACCCCGCTGAGGACATGGTGGCGCACTTCTCAGAACCTGGGAGGTAGAGGAGGCTCAAAGTGTTTAAGGTCAATTTCAGCTACACAGAGAAGTTGAGACCAGCCTGGTCTACATGAGACCTTGTCTCAAACACACACACACACACACACACACACACACACACACACACACACACACACCTCTGTTCTCTGACCTCAGGGCCTGGATGCAAGACATATTCAATATTCATGCCTGGGTCCTGGCTCTGCGGCTCTGGGAGGAAGACGCCCTCAGACTTCCGTGCCATAAACATTGTTTTTTTTTTTTTTTTGGTTTTTCGAGACAGGGTTTCTCTGTGGCTTTTGGAGCCTGTCCTGGAACTAGCTTTGTAGACCAGGCTGGTCTCGAACTCACAGAGATCCGCCTACCTCTGCCTCCCGAGTGCTGGGATTAAAGGCGTGCGCCACCATCGCCCGGCAAACATTGGGGTTTTTATTTTCACTTTTTGACAGGGTCTCACTGTGTACCCTTGACTGGCTTAGAACATGCTATGTCGACAAATCTGGCCTCAAAACCCATAGAGATCTGCCTGCTCCAGCCTCCCACATGCTGGGGTTGGTTAAAGGTGTGTGCCAGCGAGCCTGGCGCATGCCTGTTAGGTTAGGTCATATGCTTCTTCCAGTAAAGACTGCCCTGTTTCCCTGAGCTGGTGCCAAAGCTGGGCAGGCAGGGGTGTGATGCTAGGAGAGCCCCCAGCGGTAGCCTGGACCTGAGATTAGAGCCTCCATACCCTCCATACCCTTCTTCTACCCTACTAGGAAGTTCGAGAGCTCCAGGAGCAGCTGGCCCAACAGCAGGTCCACGTGGAGATGGATGTGGCCAAGCCAGACCTCACAGCAGCCCTGAGAGAGATTCGAACTCAATACGAGGCAGTGGCCACCAGTAACATGCAAGAGGCTGAGGAGTGGTATCGGTCCAAGGTACCTGTGGGCTAACCTGCCTCTTCCAGGCATCCCTTCCTGATCCATACTGGAGAATAAGGAAAGGAAGCTTGGAAAAGCACCCATATAGGTGACCAGCCTTTCTGAGAGAAGTGAGATGCCTTGCCCAGGACCACACTACTTCCCAAACTACTAACTGTTATTATGACAACTGCTTTTTTTTTTTTTTTTTTTTGGTTTTTCGAGACAGGGTTTCTCTGTGGTTTTGGAGCCTGTCCTGGAACTAGCTCTTGTAGACCAGGCTGGTCTCGAACTCACAGAGATCCGCCTGCCTCTGCCTCCCGAGTGCTGGGATTAAAGGCGTGTGCCACCACCGCCCGGCTCATGACAACTGCTTTTAACCAGCAAGATTAAAAGGTTGACTGGCTTGCAATGTCACACAGCTCGTGAGTGATACAGGGATAACGCTGCCCATTCTAACCCATCTCATTTGAAACGCTGCCTTTTTGGCACCTCTGCCAGTCTGTGTCCTGTGCTCCCGAACATCTACTGTGTGCCGAGTACTCCCGAGCCGCAGAAACATTTGGTCAAGGTGCTGTCAGAGTTCATACAGACTGTGGGAAACAGGGAAGGTGAGGGGTTGGGTCTTGTGCTAGACAGGCAGCCTAGAGACTCAAAAGAAGAGGGAGGGCATCTCAGGCAGAGAACAAGCTCTGCCGGGAGGCCTGAGACACAAAAAGCAGACTGGAGATGCCGCTGACCCAGGGCACCAAGCCCGGTGTGAACTGCCTGAGCCAGTGACAGCCTGAGCAAGATGAAGGCCTGATAAATCCTTCAGTTACAGATGCTCCCGGGGTGGGGCCGAGCCGGGGCGACTCCTGAGGTCGCCCCCACTTTTCTGATATTCCAGAGACCATGTGTATCCCCCATTCCCTGGTCTGTGCACTGTGCCATTGGGAGACTCCAGTCCTCCCTTCAACTTCAGGTCCTCTCTCGGTTTAGTTTGCGGATCTCACAGACGCAGCTTCCCGCAACGCAGAGTTGCTCCGCCAGGCTAAGCACGAGGCTAATGACTATCGTCGCCAACTGCAGGCCTTGACCTGCGACCTGGAGTCTTTACGTGGCACGGTGAGCGCGGGCAGGCACCGCTGGTCGGATGTGGGCAGCGCCACCCAAGATGGTGCTGGAAGGGGACTGGGGTCGGGGGTTGGGAGGGAGGGTGATATCTGAAAAGTTGGAAGCGGCATAGGGGGCCAGGGCAGAGCCTCGAAGCCTCTTAGAATCGCCAGACTCTTGGATCAGTGGGCTCTATCCGGCAGAACGAGTCCCTGGAGAGGCAAATGCGTGAACAGGAGGAGCGCCACGCACGAGAGTCGGTGAGTTACCAGGAGGCGATCGCCCGGCTGGAGGAGGAGGGTCAAAGCCTCAAGGAGGAGATGGCCCGCCACCTACAGGAGTACCAGGATCTACTCAACGTCAAGCTAGCCCTGGACATCGAGATTGCCACCTATAGGAAACTGTTGGAGGGCGAGGAAAACCGGTGAGCTCATCACTGCCCTAGGGAACTGCTCTCTCTCTCCGGAGTTGCAATTCCTCTTGTTCCCTTCAGTACTCCAGCTTTGTGCCTCCCACCCCCAGAGTCCAGCCTAACACACAATAGCTATTCAAGAAATGTCTGAAGAATAGATACGTATTCAACCAATATTAAGTACCAGGGCTGAGGACTTGAGTTATTCCCCAAACTAAGTGGCTGACCCCCAAGACTGGTCACAAAGATGGCACTTCCCAAGGTCTGGTGGGTTTGTTCTGCATCCTTGGAGCTATTGTGACCATTTTTTTTTTTTTTTTGCTCCTCCCATTTTCCAAGCCTCCATTCTCCTTCCTGGAGGTATTCTACGGGCAGATAACACACAAGCTCCCTGCAGACTTTTTCAGCTCCGGGAGAGTATTGGCTTCTGGGTTGAAAGTTAGGTGGTGGAGGCTGGAGAGGTTACTCTGTAGTTGGGGTCAGGTTCCCGGCAGCTGTTTGATTGCTTGCAATGTCCTGGGGTAACACTCCAGTTCCAGGAGATCCAACACCCACTTCTGCACTCGTGTATGTATAGGCATGGTAGCTCATGGCCTTCATTCCAGTACTTGAGAGGAAGAGGCAGGCAGATCTCTATGAGTTTGAGGCCAGTCTGGTCTATATATTGAATTCTAGGCTAACCAAAGATCTTGTCTGTATATAGAGAGATCTTGTCTGAAAGAGATGGGGGCAGAGAGGAGAGAGAGGAAGGGATGGAGAGAGGGAGGAGAGAGTTAGGGAATGTCGGAAATGGAGTCAGACTGGCCTGGCAAAGGACCTTGAGAGTTTCACTCTGTCCCTGGACCAGGACCTGGGGTGTCTAGGGTGACCTCATCATCCCTATTCCTCCTCTGTTTTTCAGCATCACTATCCCTGTACAAACTTTCTCCAACCTGCAGATCCGAGGTCAGTATAGTGGGGCCTTGTGGGAAAGGGTATTGAATTCCCACCTCCTCCCCCAGGCCTGTGGACAACTCTTGGGAACGGGGGACAAAGGGATCCGGGTTCTCCTTGGAAGCCCTTATGACCCTCCACTGAGATCCTAGACAGTGCACAGAATCCTAGGGCTCATAGCTGTTCCTGTTTCACTCTGCCCTGCCCCCCACCCCCCATCCCCTAGCTGTGCCCCTGCAGAACCGGTGATGTCTCCACTGATGCCAGGTCTGCTGGCCTTGGACAAGCTCTGCCCTTCTGAATGTTTTCTGTTTTGTTTTGTTTTGAACTGCTTGTCACTACAGGGGGCAAAGGCACCAAAGAAGGGGAAGGCCACAAAGTCACAAGACATCTCAAAAGGCTCACAATACAAGTTATCCCAATACAGGCTCACCAGATTGTAAACGGAGCCCCGCCAGCTCTCGGTTAGATAGATACCTGCTTTTCAGTTGTGCGCTTTCCCCAGCTTGACAGGGAGTAAGCCTTCCCAAGCCTATTTCCCCAGTCCTCTGGGCCTCTTGCTCCCAGGCCTCCTCTAAAGGCCTGGGACCTTTTCCCAGAAGCTTCAGTCCCCAGTCCAGGTCCTGGTTCTGTGTAATTAGGTTATACAGACAGAGCTAGCCCATGATAAAGGGGGCTTTTCCCTGGGAGCTAAATGAGAGGCTCTGAAGCCTCTGAGCAAATGCCAGCCTCTGCCTCGCCACTTCTCTGTCGCTAGGTGGTCCCCTTGGGTCTCGCAGAGCCTCTGGGCAGGCTCTGTGTTTGATTCATGTGTCCCCAAGGCTCTGTTGCTTCACTCGGTGCTGATTCAGCCCAGAGGACTAGTTCCCTCTAGACTGCTGCTCTTGTAGTGAATAAAGTTTTATGTTCCCAGCTCTTCATTTTAAATATTAGTGAGTGTGACATGTTACATTTTTCTCTCTAAGGGGGGCTGACCAAATTGCTTTTTACTGGTATGTGGCCCTTAAATGATTCTTGGTTACAGGGGAAAATTCCATTTGGGAATATTGGCCATACATATTTCAGGATGTAGTTCAGCAATAGAAAGTTAATTATGCTGACCGGGTAGAGGTAAGAGTGCCAAATGTTAGACAGTCAAAGGTCACTGGAGTCCAGACAAGTGACAGAAAAAGGTAGGAATGGGGACAGGTCCCACACGCATAAATCACTCATTTGTGCAATACATTAACACCCATTAGTTGCCCCCCCCCAATTTCCTAGGAGAGTAGGCACCATGAACCCTTTTTTGTAATAGAGGAGACTGAGGTTTCTTTCTTGGCGCAGCCCTTGGTTGTCAGGAAGCCAGGTACCAGAACAGAAGGCCAAGTGGGCTACAGGACAGCAGCGGGACGTGCCCGCACTGGGGAGGGGGGACGGCAGCTGAGGGACATGCCCACACTGGGGGGCAGCAGTGGGACGTGCCCACACTGGGGAGGGGGGCTGCAGCAGGATATGCCCACCCTGGGGAGCAGCTGGGAGACTCCAGTCACTTTGGATAAGTCAAGGCTCTCCCTGCCTAGTTAGATAGCCCTGTAGTCATGACCCTGGGCACATGATGGGGAAGCTGGGCACAGGACAGGATGCTTAGTATCCCAAGAGCCCATGGAGGCTTCCTCTCCTCACACCTGCAGAAACCAGCTTGGACACCAAGTCTGTATCAGAGGGACACCTCAAGAGGAACATCGTGGTAAAGACAGTGGAGATGCGTGATGGCGAGGTGAGGAAAGGTTCTGGTTGGCCCCAGGAGTTCTTGAAGCTAGACTAGGAAAAGCCTGGGACTAGCTCACGGAAGGTCCTTAGCTAAGTACCTGGGACTCCCAGTGGAGCTCTGGAAGAAGGGACTGACCTTGAATGTAATTCTCCTTTCCCAGCCCTTCCTCGGGTGGTGGGTTAAGGACAACCCATGTACCAAGGCTACCTGAGGGTCCAGCTCTGACTGGGACAGTTAGGGAAAGAAAAGGCCTTCAAATTTTACTCAAAGGAATTTTCCCGAGAGGAATGGGACTCAGAGATAGGTACAGCATGCATGGGGTGGTGGTGGTGGTAGAAATAACTACTCCTATGCCATAGTGTCAGGCATAGCATTCAATGCTTTATAAGTGGCATTTCACACCCCAACTGGACCTCAGCATGATGTAATTACAATGACAGTCAAGGGAAGACACATCCAGGACAGTTGGGGACTTGTGTCGGGATGCACAGCCTAGCACGTGGTTCCAGAAGCTGTGTCAGTCCCGAATTGTGCACTGTGCACCTTCCCTGTCCCCTGCAGGTCATCAAGGAGTCCAAGCAGGAACACAAGGATGTGGTGTGAGGGGTGCCCACCTGCTGGCTCCTGCCACACAGCGTGAAGGGCCCAAAGCTCCTCCTCAGACAGTCCTCTTCCCGTCCATGTCGGCATTCCCCTTCCCTTTGTTCTCATGCCTGTCTGCTGCCCAAGACTCAGTCCTTACTCAGCCTGACAGATGGCACATACCCTGCGCCTCCAACTAACAGGCTACTCACCCCAAAGGGGCAGTCAGGAGGGGAGGGGCCGGCAGCTGGGTTAGAATTGGAAGGAAAGAGGAAAGTTGGGCAGAGCAGGGAGTCTTAACGAATCATTTCCTTCATCCTTGTTGTTATGGAAACTGTTGCTAGAGCTAGAAGGCTCTGGGAACTGGCTGCTGGAGGGAGACAGAAAGTCAGACAGAAAGGGGAGGTCCCAAGGCAAAGTAGCTCTAGTCAGAGACCTATGCTTCTGGAAAAGCCCTGACTGATCGAGGGGTGGGTAGGGTAGACCTGCTACCCGGAATGGCCATTAAGGCAGTCCCGAGGGTCCTCCAGAATGGTGACTCATGTCTCAACCCCACTGGGGTTGCCATGCAGCTCAGCAGCCTGTGAGCATACGGAGACTTGGTTCTCAGCGCTTGGGGGAGGGGGGATATAGCATAAATGGAGAGGCAAGTAGTACTGGGAGGGAGTATAGGTGGGGTGCCTAGCCCTTAAATGTGGGTGCAGAGAGCTCAAGCCCTGGAAGGCTCCCCTACTCAGGCTGGAGGAGCGCCAGAGGCATGGGCGGAGATGATTCGGACATTGGAGTGGGAAGTTGTAGGCAACCAGTTACGCTTGGCTCTGAATCTTGGGAATCAGGGAAATGGCTCATTCTCCTGAAGACAGCGAGACAGGAGGGAGGGACTTCTGTCCGTTGGGCAGGGTACAGCTGTACCTCAGTAGTGAAGGTCTGTTCCTGGCTGCCTAGTCCCTACTCGCTCAGTTCTCTGCCCCGTGACTGCTGCTTCTCAACCCTGACGAAACCACAATCACCCTTTTGAGGTTCTCCATCCCATGATTACAAGCTGTTGTTCTCCAAGGCAGGGGTCCGTGTCCTTTCTTATGCGTATACATAATACTACCTATATTTTAGGCATCATCCTATTTGACAATTTGAGAAACTAAGGCATGAGCCTAGTGGACTGGTTCATATTCAAGCCGCCTGGAGGCAAGTGACGTCAGACTGCCCTTCCACACCAGAGCACCCTCTCCCGGGCTGGCTGGTAGGCAGGTGATGGGAAACTGTGCCCAGAAATGGGGCTGAAAGTGTCCGCTCCACTGCCCTTTCCTCCCCTCTAAGGTCGAAAAAGGAGAGTGGGCCCCCTCCTCCTGCCAGGACATTGTCCCCTCTCCTCCCACTCCTTGCCACTTACTAACCTTCAGAACAGCGCCTTCAACTTTGCTCACTAAGAAGAAATAAAGACACGTGTCACAGCCTTCCACAGAGTGGGTCTGATTTGTTCAGAAGGTGGAGTGAAGACCAATCAACTTGCTCATCACCACAGATAGCACTGAGATCCTGAACTTCTACTGCCGCCGCCGCCTGTCAAATCTACCTCCTATGGAGCCCTGGTGCCATGACCTTTGCCCCAGACCCTTTTCTCATGCCCAATCCCTAGCCTGGGTGCCACCATTCAAGAAAATCCCGTGTTGGAGCTCCACTTTCTTCACCCATTTCTGGTCCCTGACTTTACCTTCATCTTCTTCATGCCTGCTGCTCTGCTCTTCCCAGAACAACTGGAAGCAGAGGAAGACACAACCGCTCCCTCCACTTTTCTTCCTTTTTCTCCATCCCACCCCATCCAGTTCAACCAGAGCCCAGCAGTAGTCCTTAAAGGCAAACCACTTCCAATGTCAATGACACTGATGGGTGACCTGATGGGTATCGGTTCACTTCCTCGTGCAACCTGAGTGTGATGTGAGAAGACACACGTACCTGTCCACTTCCCTCCTGACTCCAGTCTCTGACCTCTGACTCCCTCAGGCTTCTCCACTTTCTAGATTAGACTCGGGCGCCTCCCATGAAACTGGGGGGGTAAGTTGTAAATAATAGACTTGTATGTACTTCACCTTGTCACGTGTCCCAGCCCAAGGTGCCCATCCAGAAGCACCTGGTATCATTTAACAAACATACTAAAACACAACTAGGCCGGGCGGTGGTGGCTCACGCCTTTAATCCCAGCACTCGGGAGGCAGAGGCAGGTGGATCTGTGTGAGTTCAAGGCCAGCCTGGTCTACAAGAGCTAGGTCCAGGACAGGAACCAAAAAGCTGTCTCAAAAATTCAAAAAAAAAAAAAAAACCCAACACAACTAGTTTTCACAGCTGGAGAAGGGTATGGGTTGAGAAGTTGGGACAATGACGAAATGAGTAGCAACAGCAACGACAAATGTGAATGGTGACAAAGACGGCCGTGATGAGCAGGTAGGCTACCAGGGTGAGTTCCACAGCAGTGCGAGTCTCAGGGTCTGAGAGCGAGGCTGGGTAGCGTCCGCGAGATGTTACTCCCAACCGGAAGCCAGCGATCCTCAACCCTTGCCGCCAGCAGTAATAGATGCCCCGGTCGCTCAGCTGGGTGAAGCGGATGTGGAGATGGTTGCCGTGGTCGATGAATACTCTCATGGAGCTGTTGACACCTTTTAGGTACTGTGTGCGGTAGAGGGGCTGATGGTCTTTGTCCCAGGCCACAGCATGCTCTGGCCTGGCCCCGGGACAGGAGATGATGAGGCCATGGCCTAGCCTCTGCTGATGGAACTGAATGGGCACCTGAGGCAACCAGGGCCGGCTGCCCAGTTTGGACACGTAGTTGTAGATTGTTAGCATACCCTTCTGGACCTGAGTCCTCTTCTCACAGGACACTAGGCAGCTCTTGATCAGCAGCTCAGGTGTGTGGTACCTGGTCTTGACGCGCAGTTTCCTTGGCACGGCCCGAGAGCCACAGGACACAACGTCGGGCAGTGTCTTTAGGTACCGAGGGGAGAGACCAGGGTTCTGCAGGTAGCAGAGTCCAAGGCGCCACTGTTCCCCATGCACCCCACAGCGGTCACAGGGGGTCCACTCCCAGAAGGTAGTGAAGACATGGAGGCTTCCGTAGTATTCATCTGGCAATGGCTCCTGGCCCTTGTCCTGGAAGGTGGCTACCATTCCTTCATGACTTTGGATGTCCACATCATAGGCATAAAAATAGTCCCCCTTGCGGGTGCCACAAAAATATAGGCCTGAGTCCTCTGACTGAGCCCGGAAAACTAACAGGCTGAACATGCGGATGCTGAAGCGGACCAGCATGCTGCTGCCTGCTCGAACATGAGCTGCCTCTGTGAGCAACCGCCCGTCAAAGTCAGTAAGCACGACGGTGTGGTTGCTCCCCAGGTGCTTTTGGTAATACCAGACCACGGTCGAAACATCCTCAGGTTTGCAGTGGCAGGGAAGCTCAAAGCTCATGTCAGCCAGATAGGCAGCGTTATCAAACATCAGGAAAGCCGGGCAGGGCGTCCTCTGAAAGATGTTCTCCTTCTCCACGATTTCAAAGGCCTGGAGACTGACCCAGGCACACAGGAGCACAGTGGTATGGGCCAGCCTCATGCTTGTAGGAAGGAGGGTCTTGAGGGGCTAGGGCAAAGCCCAGGGTACCAAAGACATGTGGCTTTTTAGAAATCACTGCTGAGAGGAGGCCGCTACATAAAGAAAGGTTCAATCAACCAGTACAAGAAGCCAGAAAGTGCAGGGGAGAGAGCCAATGCAAGACAATTTATTCCCAGCTGATGTACAAGGTGCTGTTCTAATGCACAGGACTGATGGGGGGGAGTCATTCTAGAACCAACACTCTCTCATCTTTCTAGAACACTGGCACTCACCTAAGAATGGGCTACGGGAAACTAGAATGAGCTCTAAGCACTCTTGGCCCCGCCTGCCCCGGAGAACATCCCTTCAGCAATCTGAGAGATAGGACAGAAACCTCTGGTCATCTGGGATGCTGGCCAGACCTGAGCCAATGGACTGGGGATTTCCCAGGCTCAACCTGAGAAAGAACTAGGCCTCTGGGGGAAAATTCTGCTTCTCAAACGAAGGAGCCTTTGCTTATTATTGATTGGCTGTTCATTCACTGGCTTTGGGTTATAAATATTCTGGTTAAGAGTTATGATCAGTGTTTATCTTTTATCAGAAGTCAGTGAGTTTGCTTTTTTTCCCCTCTGGGAGGGAGTGTTATGTGGCCAGAATTTAGTTGCAAACACATCCACTTCTCAAGGCTAGGGACGTGGCCACCTCATAAGGTAAGGAGCAAAACACTCTCAACCAGTAGGGCCCTGGCTATCCCGGGGAGCCACATAGATAAAATTACGGGCTGGAGAAGCGGGCAAGCCCACTATTCAAAAACGGAAGTGGGTGTGGCTTTCTCACGATAGTTCTTTCAATACCTCTGCAGAAAACCCAAGATAACCACCACAAAATGCGTTCCAAAGGGGCTGGCGGGATGGCTCAGTGGTTAAGAGAACCGGTTGCTCTTCCAGAGGACTGGGGTTGGTACAATTCCAGCACTCAAATGGGAGCTTCCAACCATCTGTAACTTCCAACCATCTGTAACTACACTTCTAGAGGCTCCAATACCCTCTCTGGCCTCCTCAGGCACTGGGTACACACATGGTGGACATACATACATACATGTAGGCAAGACACTCACACACATAAAATAAAACAAGTCTTTTTTTAAATAAAAAAAAATGCTTTCTGAGACCACTGGGGAATGCTGAGGGCAGCCAGTTCCATCAGTGGAGCCCATACAGCCCTCGCAGCTCCTGTAGGAGCCCCTCCTCTCCCTGCAGCCCAGCAGATGGCTCCTCCAAGCTGAGCCCCTCCTGCATGGGTCTGGGGGTGCCCATGGCCTGTAACTTCTGAAACAAGTGCTGGCAGCTCTCGCGCTCTGCCTGGCTCAGCAGGCTCAGGTTCAGGGTGAACCGCCCTGTGTTAGCCAAGCTGTGCAGGATCTTTAGCACTGCCGCCCGGTCGCTTAGCCTCACATGCTCAGCCAGTGCCACCAGCAGCTCCCCAAGAAGTCCAAAGCCCACATCCATCTGGAAGAGGTGGCCCAGCTTGGGACCCCCAAGCTGAAGCAGGGCTTGGTAGCGCTCTGATCCACCTCTTAGGTGCCGACGCCAATCACGGTAAAACTCTGCAGAGGTCGCAGGCTGGAAGGGTGATGTCTCCTGCATTACAAAGGGAAACAAGTCCCGGAGTTCAGCTTGCCACTCTGCAGCTGTGATGGGGAGGGGGGTTATGAGTTTTCATCTTGGTGCTGCAACTGTTCCCTGAGCTCTGGGAAGGCTGGCCTCTGCGGCCTCATTTTCAGGCGAGGGAGCTGGGGAGGGAGGAGGAAAAGAGCTGGGCAGGGAGGAGGGAGGAGGGCCCAAGGGATCCAGGCTATGATTTGAAGGTCTCCTTTGTACTGGGGTTTCCTCCTGAGAAAGGAAACATAGCTCTTGGCCTTTTAGAGTAAGTCAGAGCTTGCTGGAGAAAAGGAGGCGGAGGCGGGGCAGGGAGGGGGGAGTTTACTGTCAATCTCTGACAGAGAAGAAGGAATTCAAAGTAAGTGTCAAGGTCTGTCAGGCTGGGTCCCTCTCGGATGGATACTGCTGCAGGGTTGTTAAACCATTTCCCACCAGTCTCAGAAGGACTGCTGCAGGACTGCCGAGCCCAGCTCATCCCAGTCCCGCCATCTGATGGCTGTTCTAGGATTAGAGGGGGGGAAAGCCTGTTTCTGTTGGCTTCCGGGAGACGTACAGAAGTGGTGTGTGTTGTAAGCAGACAGGGCCATAGCTTTAGCATGGAGAAATCCTGCTGGGCTGAAGAGGCTGGCCTGCACCTACCCGGGGTATTTCAGTGGCCACATCCTCAAAAGTCCTTTCCCTAGTAGTGTGACAGTTCCAGGGCACAAGTCCTTTTCCCCTTATCTTGTCCTTCTGGTCCAGAGGTTTCAGGTGTGATGCAAGGACAATACCCCTGGGTCAAAGATAGAGATTGACACTTCGTTTCCCTGGATGTGGGGCAGCTGCTGGGCTGGGTCACAACAGCAACGGTGGCACAGTTAGCTAACAGCACCCAAGCACTTCAAACGGGCGACATGCTGTGCTTACACATGATAACTCAAACAACCATAGCAGCCATTTCTCTGTTACAGACGCAACCGAGTCTCAGCTGGTTAAGGAGCTTGGGCAAGACCGGCCAGTAGCAGAGGGTGGGGGCGGGATGGGAGCTCAGAATGATCTGAACGTAGACTGCTTGCTTTTAAATTCCGTAGCCCACCATGCCCGAGGGGGCCCGATAATAGAGCTGCACACCAACCTGAACTCCTCGTAAGAAGGCACTCTTTGTTCAACCGCCCGTAACTTGGCAGCGTTCTCCCTTTGGTACTTCTCGTCGGCAGCAAGTGCAGCCTGCAGCTCTCTCTCCAAAGCCTTGAAGTTGATCGCATCATTCTTTTCCATGGCTCAGGCCCGGGAAGACAAGAAGAAAGCATATCAGCAGAGGTTCAGCATCAGGGTAAAGGTGATGCCTTGAGATTCTTTGTCAGAACGTGAAACAACCCAAAGCAATCCAGTATGTACCCTGGAGTGCTACAAAAATCTAGCTCCCTCCTTTAGAGATCAAATGGAATTGCATGATGAAGACGTATTCAAGGCTTCTCACAGAAAACAGAACAGAAAGCTTCCAGTTTGAAGTCTCAATTTTGTTCTCTGCTTCTAACACCATGTTAGATGCTAAGGGCTAGCATAGCGGTAGAAGTCTGCCTGGCGAACACAAGACCTTGGGTTTGATGTCCAGCACCACCACAAAACAATTTGGATGTTTCAGTTGAGGAAGCATTTAGATTTTTGAACCTTTATTCTTTCATATAGGATTTCTCTATGGCAGGTTGTTGCCACAATGGACAATGGAGCACAACACACACACACACATACACACACGCACGCACGCACGCACGCGCGGGCGTGCAAGAGAGAAACGGATTCTTGAGCTCAAGGACAGAATTTCACACTTCACTAAATATTTTTAATGGAGGAAAAAAATATTTTCACCTAAAGGAAAATCAGTGACTACGCAGGGAGTCGAGGGAAAGAGGCAGAAGGGAAAAATCTCAGTGGCTTCCATCCCCAGGGCGAAAAAAAGCTCAATGATCTACATCCCCAAGTCCCTGATCAACAAAGGGCTGCAGGCACGGGTTGAGTGGTAAGTGGGCATTAACTCCAGTCCTACCACTGCAGTTCTGCAGCCTCCCGGTGTGAGTCTCCCGGGCTGATGTCACCAGAATCTACGCGTTCCAGTCTGAGCTCTGACATTCACTTGTAAGACCTCTCTCCGCCTCAGAATTCTGGTGAACCGGAGCTAGATAGCGTAGTTCACTCATGATTACCCCTATGGCAGGAAATGAGCCAGTCCGCAAGCAACTTCACCACCACCCAACGCCGACCCCAACGAGGGGAAGCGGAATGCTAAGTGGGCTGTGTTAGCAAGTCAGCAATTGGACTCAAGTGTCTCAGATCCTGTCCAATCATTTTTTTTTTTGGGGGGGGGAGGGTTGTCTCGCTATGTAGTGCAGGTTGTTCTCTCCAAAACATCTGCGTTCATGATCTTTCCTCCAGGCTCTGCCTCGGGAGCAGCTTAGACTCCCACCACCCGCCCACCTCCCTGACGAGGTCTAAGCCTTCCCCATCATAGAACAACTAGAACAGTCCCCTTTCCTGTCCCTAGACCCTCACCCAGCAGCCCCGATCTTGGACCCCTTGCTTTGGGGAAAAATCCCGGATCAGTTCGAACTCCTGTGTGTCGCCCGCCCAACAGCGGTTGTCGCCTAGCAACGGCTCCACTAGCCTGCCCACGTGACCCGCCCGAAGGCCCTCTCCTTCAGGGTGTCCCAAGGCGCCTGGTCAGATTCGTGAATTCTCCGGCCTTGTTTTTTTTGGGGAGCAACTCACGCTTTGTTTTGAGGACCAACAAATGTGTCTTTCCCGTTTCTGTCTCCGAGGCCAACATTCCTCAAAGCCGTTTTTCAGGCAAAGGGCTGTCCGCTCAGGCGAAGCGGGCAGCGACGCGCTCGGGGTCCTTCCCCGAGCCTGGCGCCGGCGTTGTCGCGGCGTGCAGCGGAAGCGCGGGCTCAGGCGGCGGACCGGGAGCGCTCTGCTGAGCAGGAGGCGGGTGAGCTGACTTGGGAAGGTTGGGACACGAGAGAACATGAGCTTGGGAGAAGGCGATTTATATAGTATTTATCCCTTTCGCTTCACACAGGGACAGAGTGAAGCCTGGAGTGGGAAAGGGAATGAAAGTTGCCCCCACCCTAACACACGCACACACCGACGGTTCCGGGGAAACCCCGACACCCTGCATAGTTTAAATCCCGTCCCTGGGTAGAGAGAGGTGACTCTAACAACCCAGATCCCTGCCACTCCCACTTCCATTGGTGCTTCCTTCACCGCCAAGCTTCAAAATATTCGGCATCCGAGCTGGCTGTGGTCCCTGATGCCTATTTCTCCCGCTCTGGAGACCGAGGCTGGAAGATTGTCACAGGTTCAAGGCCAGCCTAGGCTAAGCATTGAGTCTGGTTCAAAAAGCTAACGCAGAAAAGATTGAGCATTTCTTTGAGGATCTGCGTTGTAGCGGTAAGATGTAGGTTTAGTATTTAGAGACTAGCTCTTCTTAACTAAGCATGTTATTAATTTACCCCACCCCCCAAAAAAACTCCGAAAAACTTGTTGAGGGCCTATTGAGGGTCTGTTTTGTGCCATGCACTATTTTTGTATGTTTTCCCCTCCGATTTATTATTAGCATTTATCAGTGACAAATATACACTCCCGTTCCCCAATTACTAGTCAAGCGAAGGCTTTGTTTACTTGGCTGGGGCTGTAACTCAGTGGTGGAGTGTTTAGTGTGAGGCCCAGGATTTGATCCTAAGCACCAAATTAGTATGGGGGGGAGTGCTTGGCAAGTGTGTGTGGGGGATTTTTAGAGTGACAGATAGGTGGATATTAAAGGAGAAACTGAGTTAAATGTGTTGACAAGGTATAAGTAGCCCGAGATGATGGGAATGACAAGTTCATTGGTTCTGAG
Organism: Alexandromys fortis; assembly: GCF_014885135.2. Lineage (NCBI taxonomy): Eukaryota > Metazoa > Chordata > Mammalia > Rodentia > Cricetidae > Alexandromys > Alexandromys fortis. Next base: position 14,858,558 of record NW_026067974.1, on the reverse strand, counting down.
GCAGAAGTGAGCCTGGCTTGTTCCCTAAACAACTTTCTGTAAAAGTTTGTGCCATCACCTGATGGGAGTCTTGGGAGAATAAAATGAACATAAATGGGGTGTGTGCAAATAGATAAAATGAGTAAGGCAGAGAAGTGGAGAAAGTACTGGACTCTGGGGAGATTCTTCAGTAGATTGGGCAGTCATGAGTTAACTCCTGAAGGATGGATGTAAAGGAGACAGGCCGTGGTGCAGGCTTTCAGGACTTGCCAGATACTGACCGGTCTCTTCTTGAATTTTAGCATCATGGATACTGACTTGTATGATGAATTTGGGAATTATATTGGACCAGAGCTTGATTCTGATGAAGATGATGATGAACTGGGAAGAGAGACAAAAGATCTTGATGAGGTAAAACAAAACAAACGTTGGGTTTTTTGTTTGTTTGTTTTTCTTTTTTTTTTGGTTTTTCAAGGCAAAGTTTCTCTGTGTCATAGCCCTAGTTGTCCTGGAACTAGCTCTTTAGACCAGGCTGGCCTCAAACTCATAGGGATCCACCTGCTTCTGCCTCCCGAGTGCTGGGATTAAAGGTGGGCACCACCACTGCCCAGCTGAACATTGTTTTCTTTATCCATCTCCGTTTTTAAAACAATGCTCCCATAATAGCCTGCATGTATTTCTAATATTGCCTTTTTTATAACATGACTTTTATTGGGATTTTGTGTTGGCTCCTGAAAGCTTAGGCAGGAATATAAGAGAGTTTCATTCATGATATGGTCTTGGAATCCGGACTCTAGTAACAGTTCTGTGGACTCTGCTAGTTCCCTGCATTGTCTCCTGACAGGCACGAGTGAGCTCTTTCACCACGGGCAGTCAGCTACGTTAGCGCATCTACACCTGGAACAGCCTTGTAAACTCAGATTTTAAAAGTGGCATACAAAGCTGGGCGGTGGTGGCACATAGATTTAATCCCAGCATTGGGAGGCAGAGGCATGTGGATCTCGTGAGTTCAAGATCAGTGTTGTCTAGCAAGTTCTAGGACAGCCAGAGCTAAACAGAGAAACCCTTTTCGGGGGCGGCATACAAAAGGAGGGGGCAGGTTTCTATTACTTCAGGTTAGGAGTGGGAGATAGAGTTTAGAATAGTTTAAGGCTCGCAAAAGGCACTTTATATAAAAAAGCCAGGAAGTTATGTAATCCCAATACTTAGAAATGGGGGCAGGAAATAAAGAGTTCAAAGTCAGCCTTAATTTCATAACGAGTTTGAGGCAAACCTGGGCTACATGAGATCCTGTCTCTAAAATATAGCTCTAAAGAATTAGTGAGAAGATTATTTTTTTAAGGAGGGGTATGATTTATGTTTTTTTGTCATCACAAATACCTGTCGAAAACCAACTAAAGGAGGAGGGATTTGTGGCTCCTGATTTGAAGGACTTCAGTGGCTCATGGTGGAGAACACACGGCAGCAGTTGGTTCTGTGACAGCTACTTACTCACATCTCAGGACGCTAGGAAGCAGAGAGGACAGAAGCCAGAACCAGACTGTAAGGTTCAAGGCTCCGTCTTCCTAATGTTGCACAGCAGCCTGAAACAGCACCACCAACTGGGGGCCGGGTGTTCAAACAAGCAAGTGCTGAACATTTTCATCCAATTGGCAACAGGCACTGAAAGTGGCTCTAATGTTTTAGCATTGTTCAGAACATGAGTAAAATGTAGATTTAAAGAAGTAGGGTCTTTAGGGAATGAATGATTTTAGTGGAAACGAGACAGGAATGGGGTGAGAACAGCTAGCGTCATTGTATAAACGTATAGAACTGTCAATGAAAAACAGATTCATAGGGGGCTGGAAAGATGGCTCAGTGGTTAAGAGCATTGCCTGCTCTTCCAAAGGTCCTGAGTTCAATTCCCAGCAACCACATGGTGGCTCATAACCATCTGTAAAGAGGTCNCAGCACTTGGGAGGCAGAGGCAGGCGGATCTCTGTGAGTTTGAGGCCAGCCTGGTCTACAAGAGCTAGTTCCAGGACAGGCTCCAAAGCCACAGAAAAAACCCTGTCTCAAAAAAAAAAAAAAAAAAAAAAAAAAAAAAAAAGTCTCATAGAGGGGAGCAGCATCCTTTTCATCTTCCTGTGTTTCCTCCACAAGCCCATGATGGACCGGAACAAAGCAGCTGAGCTCCCAAAGCTGCAAGTTGGCTTCATTGACTTTGTATGTACTTTCGTGTACAAGGTGCGCAACAGAGTTGTTCTATGTGGCCTGGGGTGGACTGGCCGAGAATGGGTAGGGAATGGGCTGGACCCAGCTGTGATCTTGCGGGGACATTTCTGTGGTCTCCACCTTTATCTGATAAGGTATGATGTACAATACACTTGTCCTTCTACCCTATCACAACACCCATCTCAACCTCCCAGCCAATGGTCTGTCCCAAAATTTGTGAATGTCCTTCAGAAGCACCTAGTGCACCCCTAGAAGGTCCTTACTCACCCTGAGGTCTCACTTTAAAGATCCCAGCCTCAGAGTGCCACTACTCACAATGGGCACACTGTCTTCAGGAAAACGACTGCAACTTGCCTACTAGGTTTCTGTGAAAATGTGGAGGTGAGCCTGAGTCTGTCTCCACTGGCATACCCCAATACAACCTGAAGAACACGACAGCAGCTGTGTTCCCACTAGCTGATCAGGCACCAATGCATGCCAAGGTTTGAGTTCTGCTATTGATTGTAGAACATGAGGCAGGAACTTGGAGAGACTCGAAAGATAGGCCTGACTACAGTGTCCTTGTGTGGTGCACATGACACCCCAGCTCCACCTACTCTGGTTGTCCTCCGTGGTAACGGACCCCACATTGTAAGGCAGACACTGTGTGATTCCAGGTGAAGCCAATCCTAAGCAGCCAGGCAAGCAGAAAGAGGGGGTCCCTGGAGGCCCCACTGTCTTCCTCGGTCCATCTGCATCACCTGAAAGCAGTTCCAGGGCTCGTTGAAGCTTCCAGCCCTGCTGCAGCTGACATTCCCTGCTCTATTCTTGGGATGCTCATCCTGCTAGGTCTCTGTCAGAAGTACATCCACCCAACAGCTCCCTCTCACACAAGCTCCTATCTGCCCTCCTCCTTGGGGACTCTCTGGAAAGGGAAGACTACAGTGGTTCTTTCCTATGCTGATCGACTCTATGTGACATCGTGTAGGGTTCAGCCCCACGTGGAACAGCTGAGGGTGGGGAACCAAGCTCACGCTGGGCCTGGTGCAGCCACAGCTCGTGTGACCTGGGGATCAGTAGTGGTCACCTTACAAGCATAGTGCCGGGGAGTGTGGGGCCTCACTTCACTGTCCTTATGACTTTTAAAATAAAATACATCACAGATATGAGAGCATCCTCAGTCTGTTGAGCTTGCTGCAGGGAAGCCCGAGACCTTTGAAGAGCTACTATCTGAGCCCTCCAGGAGCAGGGGACAGCACAGTGACTTCTCAGTTCCCTCTAGGAATTTTCTCGCTTTCATGAAGAGATCCTGCCCATGTATGACCGGCTGCAGAATAACAGGAAGGAGTGGAAAGCACTGGCTGATGAGTATGAGGCCAAAGTCAAGGCCCTAGAGGAAGAAAAGAAGGAAGAAGACAGAACAGCAACCAAGAAAGGTCTGGACCCCACAGAGGACTGGGATGGGCTCAGAGTCAACGCCCGAGTCAATGCTGTAACATGGGACAAAAAAAAAAAAAAAAAAAAAAAAAAAAAAAAAAAATCACCAAGGAGTCAGAAAGGGAGGCTAATTCATATAGCCCAGCAGCTGAGGCTGAGATTCTGGAGCCAAAGAATGCCCATCCATCTCTCCTGTCCTTCAAGGGGCATAGCTGCTCATGCCATGCAGATAACAGATCAGACCGAAATGTTCTCTCACTCAGACAGGAATGCTATATTCCTATACATGAGAAGTGAGCTCACTGAATAAGGCAGTTTCAATAAGTAGTTGTTCCCAGGTGTGGTAGCACATGCCTGTAATCCCCCAAAACTATCCTCAGAAACCAAAGAGCAAATCTGAATTAGACACAACACAAAGGCAAAAACGAAATCAGTGAGCTAAGCAAGAGTTAAATTGTCAGTGCTAACCTGTATCCTGTGACTCAGTTAACAACCCACTGCACCCCAGATCAAAATCCCAGTGATATTATCTTTTCCAGGGTTTATTTACCCTGGGCCTGGGGTTCTCCACAGCCATTGAGAGAGCACACTGAATAAGGCAGCTTCTGGGTCATGGGAGGTCAGGGCTGAAAGTAATCAGGGCGCAGTGACCGGAGAGGCTCAGGCACTGAGACTCAGCATAATCCGCTTGGGTTGTTCTCAGATCCAGTTTAACCCCTGGAGGGAGAACCTACTGGCGCTATTAGAGGGCACCTGGTGTAGAAGGCAGACCAAGCGACCACTCAGTCTATCTTCTCTTGCAGTGGGCACAGAAATTTGCAATGGTGGTCCAGCACCCAAGTCCTCAACCTGCTGTATCCTGTAAAACCTATCTAGTGGCTGCTGGGCCCTCCTGCCACTCACCCACTGGAGACGACTCTGCAGCTTGGTATAAGACATTATGAAACAGCAGAAGAAAAAGATCAAATATAACTGAATATTTTTAAATTGTAAAGGTTTTTTTTTTTCAAATTAAAGCCAGCTATGAATGTTAAATGGTTTAGTCCGTATTTATCTGGTTTGATGAAGTTCCCACAAAGATCTTTACAAAAGGATTTGCGAATTGACTTAAGTCAGAGCGCTACTCTTGTACACACGTGTGCATATAGGTATTCAGTTCCATCTGCTAACATCACTTGACGGCACATCATACTTGATCCATTGAGAGCTCTGCTGGGTCAAAGCTGTGAGCAGGGCTGAGATCCAATGGAAGTGGCCCGAATGGGGATAACCTGTACTGAAAGCCTGGGTGGGATCCTCCTGAAGGAACCAGTCAGCAGATCTGTCTGCTATAAACACTGCAGCTGTTTGTTGTTAAGTTCAGTGGGACTTCACAAGACTAGGCTTTTAGACACACACTATCTGGCAGAGAACAAACTCATGGGATCCCAGCGAAATTGTTTTCCCAGTCCTGGGAAGAGAATACATCTAGCAGTTTGACTTCAGCACTGGGAAGAGGTGGCAAATTTAATCCTGAGTCCAAGATAGTGGGATACCATTTCGGGGAAGTGGAGGGGGGAAGCAGCTTTTCACTCAGTCTGCTTTTTTTTTTTATACCAAATACAGGGCTTTCAAGCACACATATGCAGCTTCTCTCAACTCTCTTTAAAATAATAATAAGGCTCTAAACCTATGAAACCTGTGCAAGGCATAAAACTGAGGGAGCAGTAACACTTCTGCTTTGCTTCTGGTTGCTGTAATAACCATGACCAAGAGCAACTTGGGGGTTAAGGGTTTTTTTGGTTTACATATCTCCATAACAGTCCATCATGGAGGATGGACCATCAGGACGGGAACTCAAGCAGGAACAGAGACAGAAACCATGGAAGGATGCTGTTACTGGCTTGCTCAGCTTGCTTTCTTACACAGTCCAAAACCATCTGCCCAGGAGTGGTACCACCCACAGTGGGCTGGACAGTCCCACATCAACCATCAGTTAAGAGAATACCCCATAGATATAACCATGAGCCAGTTTGCTAGACAATTCCTCGATAGTGGTTCCCGTTTCCCAGATGACTAGTTTGTGTCAAGTTGAAAAAAACTAGTGGCCAGGATACAGGAACCCAGGGGTTCGGATGGAGGGCCACCTTCCAAGACCCAGGGGAAATTATGAGTCGGGTGGTACAAGACCCATGTTATTGTGAAGGCATCAACCCCCACCAGCCTTGTACAGGGCCTGAGCAGCTGACAAAAGCAGTCGAGCTCAGAGCAGAGTGAGCTGCATCCAGGCGGCTAAGCCACTATTTCCTTGGCATCCTTGGAGCCCAGCTAGGCCTTACCTCGGCACCCTCCCAAGCTGCACTTTGTATCCACATCAGGCAATGATCACGAATTCCATTGAAACCGCCCCCTCCCCCATGAAAACCCAGGAAACAACTGCAGAGCCGGTCTAGAAGCAAACAACCAAGGCAGTAAAGAGAGGCAGCCGGAGCATCGCACGACAAAGCTTTATTCATCCTCAGCGACTTAAGAAAGGCAAGCTCACTGACGCTTCACTTGAGTATGCTGTCGTCTTGAGCTGAAAATCGAGAAGAGACAGTGTCATATGTTATACACACTCGGGCTTCCTGCGAGGACTTCAGGACTGCATTTATAAAAAACCCAGAATCTAATTCCAAGAGAACCTCACTTTTGATACTAAAACCATCCCTTGCATCCCAGGGCAATGCCCACTCCACCTGACTGGAATCTACAGGAAGTCAATAGAGAGGGGTCAGAGGGCCTGCTCATTGGCAGCCTCTCTGAAGACAATGCTGCAGCATGGCCGGCCTGCACATTCCGCTAGGCTCCACGGAGGACAGCAGCTACTTCCAGAAAACCTGGGTGTGGGGAGTGGAGCTAAAAGCCATACCTTCTGCCCGTTCTCTTTCAATCCGTTTCAGCTCATCTAGTCTCTTCTTCTCCTCCGCTGCCACCCTCCTCTCCTCCTCTGCCCGGGGCTTTAGGTAACTATAGCGCTTGGCACCGTAGGCCATGCCGAGGACCAGGGCTGAGTATTGGCCGAGCTTGATGAGCGGAGAGACCTGAACTGGGGGCACCATGTTGTCCGTGACCTTCGCCGAGACAAATTTTCTTACTAGGAGGTTAGTCTAGACTGGCTGGCCACTTAGCCTGGGAGATCCTCCTATCTTGTCACACAAAGACCTCTCTGCTCTGTTCTGTCCTTCCCAACCTTTCTGTCATTCACTTGCATGCAGGTAGAGACTGGAGCTTGTTGACCACAGCACATTAAAGCTGACACATTAGATAACAGTCAGAATTCAAAGTGATCCCAGCAAATGGAGTCCAGACGAAATAACGCCCAGTGTTTCATTCAGTAGTGTTTGCAGAGCTCTTTGCAAAGATTCAGGATGCAAAGAGAGTGGGTCACAGCTTTGCCTGCCCGGAATTTACTACTTCCAGGAGGAGATGAAGTACAGAAGTATTTACCAGAGGAGACAGGAGGAGACAGGTGCCAGTTAGGTGATGCACATTCAGTACCATAGTAAGAGTCTGTGAGGAGGCGTTCCTGACCCGGGAACCAAGAGATGCATCTAAGGAAGCAGCCTTCGATGTGGACCCCGAGAATGGGGGCATAGCTGTAGAAACAAAGGGTGACCAGAGGGTGCTCAGGTTGGAAGGCGAGAACTCAGGAAGACAGTTCCTTTCAGGGATAAAGTGTCCAGAATTGATTGTGGAGCTGTGCAGGTGGACGAAAAACACTGAACTGTGTGTTTAAGATGGTGAGTTACAGCTCCGTAAACCTGCTAACAATGCAAAGAAGAAAAATGGAGAGATGGCACAGCAGTTAGGAACACCGCTTCTTCCAGAGAACCCAGGTTCAATTCTCAGCACCCACTTGGCAGCTCACAACTGTCTGTAACTCCAGTTCCAGGGGATCTGTACACCTCACATAGACATACATGTGGGCAAGATATGAATGCACATAAATATAAATCGTAATAAGAAAGTGAATGGTGAGGGGGCATATGAATGCTTTTCCTGAGCTCCTCAGTGTCTTTGCTGTGTAAGTCTCTGCTCTTGTTAAGTTAATCTATTAATCAGTCTTACTCCCACACTGCTGCCATAGTAGGCATTCTAATGATGGGTGTTTTGTTCTGTCGGTGGGAGTTGCTAAATGCGTAGTCTATATTTTGTGCATACGGTTAAACTTGAGTACATGGTGTTGTGTTCTTGCACCATTTCATGCTGTGTCCCCGCTTTGTGATGAGTGGAGCATTTGGGATCAGCATCTGATAATGCCGCTCCCTTCTCCCTAGTGTGCGGCACTCAACCCAAGGCCTTGTATTTGGTATGAAGTGTTCTACTGAGGTTTACACCAGCTATTTTTAAATACTTTACTTTGGGGGGGGGGTAGAGGGGAGCGGGCACTTGCTATTTAGGTAAGAGTTAGATAAGAGTGCCCTGGAATTCACTATGCAGCCAAGCTGGCCTTGAACTAATGATCCCTCTTCCAGGTGCTATTATAGGTGTATATTGCTCTGCCAAGACAACAAGGTTTTTGTGATTTTTTTTTTCTTTTTAATATGAGACAGGGTCTCACACTGTAGTCCAAGCTGTAGAAGTCATTAAGTAGCCCAGGATGGGAGTGAACTCGTGATTTTTGTGCCTTGGTCTCCCAGGTTCTGGGATTATAGGGATACATGTGATTTGGCCAGTAGAAATGTGCATAGGATTTTGGGGCTTGTTGGACATGGTAGCACGTGCCCGTAATCCTAGCAGTTGAAAAGCAGGAAGATCAGGCTGGAGAGATGGCTCAGAGGTTAAGAGCACTGCTTGCTCTTCCAAAGGTTCTGAGTTCAATTCCCAGCAACCACATGGTGGCTCACAACCATCTGTAATGAGATCTGGTTTCCTTTTCTGGCCCGCAGGCAGGCAAACCACTGTACAGTTAATAAATAAATCTTTAAAAAAAGAAAAGCAAGAAGATCACAAGCTCAAGGCCAGCTTGAACTCCAGAGTGAAATCCTTTCTTAAAAAAAAAAAAAAAAAACAAAAGAAAACTGGGTGCACATCTTTAATCCCAGCACTTGGGGGCAGAGACAGGCAAGGCTCTGAGTTTGAGGCCAGCCTGGTCTACAGAGTGGGTTCCAGGACAGCCAGAGAAACCCTGTCTCAGAAAAACAAAACAAGCTATTTGGAGCTCTAATGCATAAGAGTTTGTAAGACGGTTGCTCATTCTGCAGGGAGCCGGTCAGCCGGCACTGAATTTACTTCCTCAGCTTCCAGATTAGCTGGGATGGCAAGCAGAGGGTTTTTGTTTGTGAGGTTTGTTTTGTTGGGGGGGGGGGGGCATGATCTCTCCATTACGTAGTTCTGACTGGCTTCAAACTCTCAGAGATCCTGTGACTTTGCCTCCCAAGTACATATAAAGTATAAAGGTGTGCACCATCATACCCAGAGTGAAGGTTTAAGGCACACTGACTGGATGACCCACCAGTGAGGGAAAACTAATGGTGCAGACGGGGAGGGAGAAGTGCTGGGTGAAGGTCTTGAGTGGTGAGGAGGGATTGGAGATGGGGCTTAGTTGACTGAAAACAAACAGTTCACCCACAAGAACAGAGCGGAAGGCATTGCGCACAGTGAGGTGGGTAGATACTGTGGTGGGCGTCTGTTTTCCTTCACACAAATCCCAAAATGTCAGCCAGTTTTTTAAAAGAGAAGGCAAATACCTCCAGTGGTAGGCTGCCTGGTTACCTCCTGCCATCTGTATGTTCTACTTCTGCTAAAGTGGCCTGAGATTACGTCAGCTCTTTCAGTAGCCAAACTTATCCTCCTGATGGTGGCTCCAAAATAGCTGCCAAGCCAGTCTTCTGCCGCATACGGCTGAGTGCATTAGGAATGGAACCGTGGGCTTTTCTGTAGTAACTTCAGCTCCTCTAATGTCTCCACCTGAGCATCATGCAGCAGCTCAGGCAGACCTAAAGCAAAGCTAATGAGCATCCTTTCAGCATTCCCTCCTGTCTGCTGACAAGCAGCACTCCTCTGGGCCTCAGCTTCCCTCACATTCAAGCAGTGGTCCAACCCCACATCTTCACATGCATGCAGGGAGCTCTGTGGTGAGCCTCTGGCTGGTTTCAGGCCTTCAGCCCTCCTCTCACTGAAGGAAGAATGCCAGCATTTTGTTCTGACCGTGCCATCCCTGCTCTCAGTTTTCTTTTTCTTTTGATACAGCCCTGTTTTCTTTCCCTTTGTATTTGCGTGTAAATGAGGTGATACAACTTGAAGACTTTTATGCCGGTTACCTTTGCTTTGTATCATGTTTTAGAGTTCATCTGTGTTGTAGCTTTATGTACACAGGTGATATGTGCATTTCTTTTCTTTTTATTGCCAATATTGTTCATATGAAAACAGTATGTTTCACTACCCAGTCATAAATTGGTCTCCTTTTGGGTTTCTAGTTTTTTGTTTTGCTACTATGAATAATAGTACCAAGAATAATTATGTAGAAGTCTTTGTGCGTCTGTAATTTTATGTATTTGAGGTTTATACTTAATACCAGCTAGTTTTGTGTCAACTTGACAAGCTAGAGTCCTCTTAAAAGAGTAAACCTCGCCAGGCAGTGGTGGCATATGCCTTTTATCCCAGCACTTGGGTGGCAGACATAGGCAGATCTATGTGGGTTTGAGGCCAACCTGGTTTACAAGAAATAGTTCTAGGACAGGTACTAAAGCTACAAGGAAACCCTGTCTCCAAAAAAGGGGGGGGCTCACCCAACTGGCCTATGGGTAAACATGTGTTGCATTTTCTGGATTGACTGATGAGGGAGGGTCCAGCTCACTGTGGGTAATGCCACCCCTGGGCTGGTGATCCTAGGTACTATAACAAAACAGGCTGAGCAAGCCATGAGGAGCAAGCCAGTAAGTAGCATTCCATTCCTCTGTGAGTTCTTTTCAGCTCCTGCCTCCAGGTTCCTGCCCTGACTTCCCTCAAATGTACTATGATTTGGAAGTATTAACAGAATTAAACCCTTTTCTCTCAGAGATGGTCATGGTGTTTTATCACAGCAATAGAAACCCTACGGATGGTGGTGGTGCACACCTTTAATCCCAGCACTGAGGAGGCAGAGGCAGGGGGATCTCTGAGCTTGAGCCAGCCTGGTCTACAGGGTGAGTTCCAGGATAGCCTGGGCTACACTGAGAAATCCTGTCTCAAACAACAACAACAAAATAGAAGCCCTAACTAGGACACTGTTTGGGACTGGAATTGCTTGGTTGTATTCCACACTATGTTGAATGCTTTGAAGAGCTTTCCAGAGCAGCAGCACTGTTTCCTGCCCAGCCTGTGAGGACCTCAGCTTTCACATTCTTGGCAGCATCTGTTACTATTTGTAACCATGATCATTTTCCAAAGCCAATTTTGTTCAGCTAAGTGAAAAATGTAACGATATAGGTTTGTTCCTCATTTTTGCCTCTGACTCTTGATGTGTGCCTTGGAAAAAGTGGGGTGTTTTTTGTTTGTTTGATTTTTTTCTTAATCTCAATCCACTGTGCCCAGTGATCCCATGATCCCATTAGGAGAGGGGCAGGTTTGGTGCAGCTGAGCTGCCATAGCCAAGGCCCCCAGTGTCCCTTGAGTGGAGGGTCTTCCAGGGAGTGGGGGCCCTCCTCACCACACAGAACTTAAGGAAGCGGTTGTCAAGCAGGAAAAGGTACCCTTCTGTCCTCCCTCTCCCCTTGCCTTTAGATGGATGACGATGAGGACGAGGATGACGTGGGAGAGCACGATGATGACCACCCGGGGATGGAGGTGGTGCTGCATGAGGACAAGAAGTACTACCCCACCGCCGAGGAGGTGTACGGCCCTGAGGTGGAGACCATAGTTCAGGAGGAAGACACCCAGCCTCTCACAGGTATGGCCGGAGGGAACCTTGCCTAGCTGTCAGTGAATCTTCAAAGTTACGTGAATGAATTGGGTGATATTTTTTTCTTTAATTTCCAGTATTGTTTATGGACTAAGATTCAATTAACTTTGTTTTAATATTCAGCGAAACTCTTAACTTGTTAGTAAACAGTTAGTACTTTTGACCTGTAGCGAAGGCTTGGTGGTTAAGTGCACTGACTGTTCTTGCAGAGAACTCAGGCTCAATTCCAAGCACCCACATGACAGCTCAAAACCATTTTTCACAGAAGATTCAGTGCCCTTTTTTGACCTCTGAGGGCACCAGGCATACACATGGTGTACAAATATACACAAAGGCAAAACACACACATGAAATAAAATAATTAAAAATATACATAGTTTTAAAGGAATTAGTGCTTTACCAACTTCTTGGGGCTTAAAAACTGCTGAGTTTTCTCTTCGGTCTAATGTTTTCCTGTGCATATTCTAGCCCTTCTCAGCCGTCCTCAGTGGTGCAATTGTCCAGCTCTGAGTAGTGGTTCTGGAAAGCGATTCCGTTTTAAAATGTGTCTGTTGTTTCTCCATACCACACCAAATAAGCTCATGAGTTCATGTCTCTTCACTGTCTCATGCTGAAATAGCATCCCCAGCTGTCAACCTGAGTGACAGATCCGTGAGAATAAAACAAATTGGTGTTATACATCATGGGCTCTAAAGCCCAGTCCAGCAGAATCGAGTGCTGTATTTTTGGTTTATTCCTAACTATGTGTCACTACTTTTCCTTTTTCCTCCTAGAGCCCATTATAAAGCCAGTGAAAACCAAGAAGTTCACTCTGATGGAGCAGACATTACCTGTCACGGTGTATGAGATGGAGTAAGTTATAAGGTCTCTCAGTTTTCCAAAGAAATACTGCGGCCATCTTTTCTTAAGGCAGGAAAAGGTGGTTTATGATTGAAGGAGCCAGAGAATTACAACAGCAGTTTTTTATGATCTGCCAGAACCATGGCTGCTGGGTATTGAAGTTCAGTTCTCTCCCTGCTCTCGTCTAGACGTCCAGAGCTGTGATCAGCAGCTGAAACATGGCTCCAGGAAGCCCCTGCTGATAACCTGTTTTTGTTGTCCTGTCTCTCATTCTCTCTATTTTGATGGTGGTAGGGTTTTTTGTTTTTGTTTGTTTGTTTTTTTTGTTTTTTTTTGGGGGGGAGGGTGTTTTTTGATTTTTGGAGATAGGGTTTTCCAGAGTAGCCTTGCCTGTCTTAGAACTCACTCTGTAGACCAGGCTGGCCTCAAACTCAGAGGTTGGGCTCCCTCTGCCTCTTGAGGACTGGGATTAAAGGTGTGTGCTACCATTGCCCTGCCTGATTTTTGTTTGTTGGCTTTTTAAGAAAAAAATTCCTTAGATAGCCAAGGATGACATTAAATTCCTGCTCCCCCTGCCTCCACTTACTAGGTGTTGAAATTATAAACCTGTACCACCATGCTCAGCTGATCTTTGCATTCTTCTCATCCCTCCCCTGACCCAGGTCATATGCATTCTAGGCTGGTCTTGATTCTGCTGCCTCCACCTCCTAAGCACTGAGACTACAGATGTGATCCACCATGCCTGCCACTTTTTAATTCAACCTTTCCTTTTCCAATCATTTTACTGTTGAAATCCCTGTGGGGGTGAGCATGATGGCCAGGGGACACAGGTGTCATTCTAAGTTTATTCCTGAGACTTGCATGGCAGGAGAGACCCCGTTCCTACAAGCTGTCCTCTAGTCTTCCCATGTTCTCTGTGACGCACGCACGTGCCCTTTCATCTGGAGGGCATCGGTCCTTTTCTGGGTTGTTATGTCATGGGCACCACAGCCAGGGCTCTGTAGATCCAGGTGCTCTGCCTCTGGGTATTCTGCAGCTGGGCTGACAGTTGTTCCTTGCTGGAAATTTCTGGAAATCCCTCTGTGCCACCGTCTTGGGGAGCTTTGTCGTAGCTCCTCATCTCTGCCTTTCCCCTTCCAGTTTCTTAGCAGATCTGATGGACAACTCAGAGCTCATCCGAAACGTGACCCTTTGCGGCCATCTCCACCACGGCAAGGTGAGAGACTGTTCTGCTTCCCTTGGAACAGTATTTCTCTTTGAACCGACTCATCTTCTGAGCCCTTAGAGTCACAGAGATTCCAGTTTGAATTCCTGAGGCTGGGTGGGTGGTTGGGAGGACAAGACAACACTCCTGCATACTCTTATGGAACTGTTGTGAAATCCCAGCATTTCTGAACTCTGTTCCTGATCACTTACATACCTGAGCAGTCTGTTTACATCTGGACAGAAAAGGAGAAATTGAGCCTTACTCTGATTTTTATAACCTTTTATTTCCTGAGGGAGGTCTTTCCACGAAAGATTTCATCTTTCATTGAAAAATAATCTTGTGGCTTCTGTGTTAATCCTTTGCTGTCCCATAATCCTCCTTGTGTTTTCTCTTCCTCCCTTCATGCCTGAATTACATGGTGTATTGGGAGCTTGGGGAAAGGGGCACAGATTTTCCTCTGTAATTGGCAGGTCTTACTCATCTCTTCTCTTTCAGACGTGTTTTGTAGATTGTTTAATAGAGCAGACGCATCCAGAAATCAGAAAGCGCTACGACCAAGATGTGAGTATAACTTGGGCCCGCTCCTTTCCTGTCTTCACCCAGCACTCACATCAGTGCTGTCTGCGTACTGCTGCTGTGGGACTGGACTTTATTAATAGGTGGAAGCAAGTCATTTCAGCTTTCTCAGGAGCATGGGGAATGTTAACCTGCAGGAATTTTAGATGATCTCTTCTGCATTTGGGATTCCTCCTCAGTGATGTATTCTGACTTTTACAGTCTCCTCTTTCCTGTTGTTTTATTAATAGCCTGTTCTATAAATATCATACAATTGAGCCTTGTTGTTTTCGTGGTAAATTTAAATGCCTGTGAACAAGGCCAGCAGTGGCAGCTAGTCTCAGTGCAATAAACGTTCAGACTCTGCCAAACTGACTGTTAGACACGTGGTGAAGGCTGGCACTGGTCTCCTTTCCCCCTTTAAGATCAGTGTAGGTATACAGCTTAGCCCTCTCTCTAGCCATGGTGTGGTCTTCAGTGACTGCTCCCCACCCCACCCTGCACACTCAACCCTTTTCACACGTGCAGGAACTTTTTCCATCTGGGGGTGGGGACACTGGTCTCATTGTCTGGAATTGCTGTGGAAACACCCTGCTGTGCTCAGTGTAGTTTCCTGGGAGACCCCCTGAGTTGGGAGGAGGTGAGGGAAGGTGATTGATGGTGATGGTGTGCACACAGGATTCAGGTGCTAACATCACTGAATTTTTTCCAGCTGTGCTACACAGACATCCTCTTCACAGAGCAAGAGGTAAGTGTGTCTTGGGAAATTAGATTTTGCACACACAGGCCCACTAGCCATAGTTTTGTAGCGAATGGGAGCGGTGGCGGGGGCTTTGCCGTGGCGGGGGCTTTGCCGTGGCATTCCCATTTAGTCATTCCATAGTGAGAAGTGGGAAGGCAAGCTGGAGCAGGAGCCTTCCAGTCCCTGAGTAGACTTAATTTTACCTAATAAGACAAATACTGAGAGGTGACATTCAAATTTGTAAAACTCGACATGGTCTTTACAACATCTGGACTCTGTAAGATGCCTACTATGTGCATCTCCTTCAGGGAGGGGATTTTCTGTGGACTGCTTGTGATTCTTTTATCTTTCCGTCTGGATCTTCCTCCCCTGTCACCTCTTCTTTTCCCCCTCCTTTATTATCTGTCCCCCTTTCCCTTCAAGAACTACATGGCAGGCTCACATACATACACAGGGTATTTAGAGCAGTGGTGCACAGGATAAGCCATCATAATGACATTCTTACTGTGCTGAGGCATGCCCATCAGAAATTCAACGTCAGCTGAGTGTAGCGGTGCATGATTTTAATCCCAGCACTTGGGAGGCAGAGACGATGGGTGGATCTCTTCCAGACCCTCCTGAGAGCTACATAGTGAGGCCTTGTCTCAGAAAAAAAAAAAAGTTCAAAGCCTACTGGGGTGACAGAATGAGAATGAGGCCAACCTGAACAACTGAGTGAGACTCTGTCTCAAAATAAAAATTTAGAGATGAGGATATTGCTCAGCAGTGAGAAGACCCCTGTGTTCACTTTCTAATACTCCCTCCCCCAAAAAGAAAATTGTCTTTGGTGCTGGAGATGTAATTCTGTGGTAAAATTCTTGCTTAGCATGCACAAGGCTCTGAGTTGATCCCTAGGACTATTAGAAAAGAAAAGAAAAAAGTGTGTGTGTTTCATCTACAAGATCATGCCATGTAGAGGCCTAGATAAAAACAATTACACCTGCTACAAGGAGAGACATCAGTGTAATCGGTCAGCAGTTCTCACATACACACACACACACTCACACACACTGCCTGCCCCCCCCCTCCCCCAGCTGACGAATGTCTCTGCACGGAAAGAAGTCGTGACCACTGTCTTAATTTCAGAGAGGTGTTGGCATCAAGAGCACTCCTGTTACGGTGGTGCTGCCGGATACCAAAGGGAAATCTTACCTCTTCAACATCATGGACACACCAGGTGGGACAGCCCTTGATTATTTTCTGAGTACTTTGGAATACTATAACTGCCTTTTTTTTAAAAATATTTATTTATTTGTTATGTATACAATGGTCTGCCTGCATATGTCCCTGCAGATAGGAGTTGGCACCAGATCTTATTACTGGGGGTTGTGAACCACCATATGGTTGCTGGGAATTGAACTCAGGACCTCTGGAAGAGCAGTCAATGCTCTTAACCACTGAGCCATCTCTCCAGCCCCTTAATATTATTATAATCATCCTAGGGTGGGACTCTACTGGGAGAAATTTATGCGCTGCAGAGTGCTGTGGGCAGGAAGAGGAGTATTGGGGTTTGCAGACTTGGCAGTGCTCCTCAGGTCCCACAGGTTAACTGCCTCAGGCTACCAAGTGATGGCTGGATATTCGGTTTTCAGGACATGTGAATTTTTCTGATGAGGTCACAGCTGGCTTGCGAATCTCGGATGGAGTGGTCCTTTTCATTGATGCTGCTGAGGGGGTAAGTGTGGGCCATTAGAAGCTAGTCCCTTGTTACTGTGCCTCCTACACATTACTCAAAGTGCCATGTGAGCTGGGAACCAGGGAACATAAAAGCTCATGTGGGTAAGGCTCAGGTTTGCTCTGAATTTAGGGAAGCAAGTGATGTTCAAAGTTGAGATTGTTCAAAGTGAGATTGGAGTTGGAATTGTATGATTCTAAACTGAAAAATTGGGTAATGCCGTTAACTATTCCTACGGTCACTAGTGTGATACCAGCAGAGGGAGCCAGAGACACCTTATTTAACAGTCCAAACTCAGTCAAGCATTGTACGAGGAACTCATTCTCATCTATTTATGATTTCTCTGTGTACCCAGAATACTCTCTCTCACGTGTCCTCTCCCATGTTGTATAAAAATATTTACAGATTGTTTTCTTTCCTTTTTTTGTTTTGTAATGAGGTGAGATCTTACTTGGCTCACAAAGTGGCTCAGTTTGTAAGGTACTTGTTGCCTTACAAGCCTGGTGACATGAGTTCAGTCCTGAACTTACACGTAGTAGAAGCAGAGAACAAGCTTCCAAAAGTTGACCTCTGACCTCCACACCACGCTATTACATGAACACACCTACACACATAAAAATAAATAAATGTAATTTTAAAAGTTAAAAAGAGCCAGGCCTGGGTGTCATGTGTCTTTAATCCTAGCACTTGGGAGGCAAAGGCAGGCAGATCTCTATAAATTCAAGGCTAACAGTGAGGGAGGTCCAGCACCACTGGACCACTGGAGTTGCACAGAGAAACCCTGTCTCAAGAAGAAGAGATCCACTACGTTGCCCAGGTTGTCCTAGAACTCACTGTCTAGCCCAGGATAGCTTTGAACTCACAAAGACCTACCTGTCTCTACCTCCTAAGTGCTGGGATTAAAGTTGTGCACTACCATACCCAGCATATCCTCATGTATCTTGATGGTCTGGTTGACTCATCTTTGGCTATCAAGAGTTCCTTGTAACTGGCTTTTTTATCCTCCTGACCCACCTCATCATGTTTTGAGTACTTACTTATTTTCTTACACACTTTGCTTGCCCCAGTCCTAAACCAGATATTTCTTCAACAAGCCGTGGCTTCCTATATAGTGGAGACCACTATTTAGAATCAGAGATCTGGGGTGCTCATTGCTGCTGTGGTGCCCACCCACCCACACATCTGCCACTCTTCTGCACACAGGTGTTGGAAAGGTCCTGTGTTCCAGCTATAGCTTTGTGTGTCTGTGATCACAGCTCCTGGGAAGCATGAGGACTGCTGCAAGTTTGGGGCAGGCTGAGAACACAGAGCAAGGCCTTGTCTCAAAAACAAACAAACAAACAAACAAACAAACAAAAAAATGGCTTGTTCATCCAGGCATGGTGGCACATTCCTGTCATCCTAACTACTCTGGAGGTCAAGGCAGGAAGCCGGCAGATTGAGACTAGCTTGAGCAGTGTAGTGACACCCTGTCTGAGAATAGACTAAAACAGGGAGGGGCATAGCTCAGAGGCAGCATTCCCCAAGTGTACAAAGCTCTGCTTTAATCATTAGGATCACAGAAAGGGGTGGGGAGGAAAAAGGACATCAGAACGTCCTTGTTCCCAGCACTGCTTCTTAGACCTGCTGGTTGGTAGGTACCCTCTTAACATTCCCGCATCTGCCCTGGGGATGATGCTTCCAGCTGATTCTTCACCCCCAGGCCATTTCCCCCCTTGTACCGAATGTGTTGAGAGTGTCTGTTTTGGCTCTGCTGTAGACGGTGTGCCCTGTGTTTCTCAGGTGATGCTGAATACAGAGCGTCTGATCAAGCACGCAGTGCAGGAGAGGTTAGCAGTCACTGTGTGCATCAACAAAATCGACCGGCTGATCTTGGAGCTGAAACTGCCCCCAACAGATGCTTATTACAAACTTCGACACATTGTGGATGAGGTCAATGGATTAATAAGGTATAGACTCCTGGGAGTGGATTTCCTGTCCTTAGGGGAGTCTGGGTTTCATAAATCTTAATTTTACCCTTGAAGACTTCTGGGAGTCACTTACTTTTTGGTGTGTGTTGTCATGTGAGCCTGTCAGTTCTAACAGGACATGTTGGGTCTCTTCAGAACTGCCTCCAAGCCTGACTTCAACATCTCAGTGTCTGAACCAGTCATGTAGTATTTAACACATCCCCAGTTTTGTAGTCAATAGAATCTAAAGCAGTTTCACCTTTTTTGTTAGTTTGTTTGTTTGTTTTTGTTTTTTTTTTCGAGAGGGTTTCTCAGTGTAACATTCCCGGCTGTCCTGGAACTCGCTTTGTAAAACCAGGCTGGCCTCAAATTCACTGAGATCCATCTGTCTTTGCCTCCTAAGTGCTGGGATTAAAGGCATGCGCTGCCAACACCCGACGACAGTCTCACCTTTACCACACACCGTGGCAGGTTAAGCGGGTTATTAGAGTTTATTATTTATTTATTTGTTATTTTAGGTATCTGTGTGTTTAGCCTGCCTGTGTGTTTGATGCCTACAGAGGCCTACAGAGGTTGGAAGGTATTAGATTCCTTAAAGCTAGAGTTACAGGGAGTTGTAAGTTTCCATGTGAGTGCTGGGAACTGAACCCAGGTCCTGTGCAAGAGCAATGTGCTACTCTACCTGCTGAGCCATTTCTCCAGCCCCAAAGCTCACTCTGCTTCTATTTAAAACAGAAAAAAGGGAAAAAAAAATCAGGTGCAGTGTGGTGACTTATGCCTATGGTCCCAGCACTTGGGAGGCCAAGGCAGGAGGATTAGAAGTTTGAAACTAGCTTGGAATGCACAGGAAGTTCTAGTTTGGCCTGAGTAACATCGAGGGACCTTATCTCAAAAGCTCAGATTTGGGCGGGAGAGATGGCTCAGTGAGTAAAGTTCTTGCTTCATGAAGACCTGAGTTCAGATCCTTAACGTCCTTGGGACCAGCTAGGCGGTACCTCACACCTGTGATCTAGCACTGCCAGGTGGAGGCAAAGCCGCATAGCCAGCCAGTCTGGCCTGTTGATGAGCTCCAGGCTCAGTGAGAAACCCTGGCTCAAAAATCAAAGGGAGAATTCTAGAGAATGGCACTCAGTGTCTTCCTCTGGTCTCTGGGTGTGCACACCACCTACACAAAATAAGCAAGCGACTTCCAAAAAAATAAGTTGGGCATAATGCTTCACACCTATAATCCTGGCATTCAGGAGGCTGAGGCAGGAGAATTGCTATGAGTTAGAGGTCAACCAGGGCTAGAGAGTGAAATACTATCGCAAAAAACAAAAAGAGGACTTAATAAGATGGCTGAGCAGATAAAGGACTTTAACTATCTATATTCAATCCCCAGAACCCACAGAGTTGGAAGGAGAGAGCAGATGTCATAAATGTGTTCTCTGACCTCCACGCTCACCCCACACATACATGCTGTACACCCATGCAACTAATAAATGAGTCAGTAAATTTAAAAAGAAAAAAACTAAGCAAGTAAATGAAGAAAAATTGCCTATTGGCATGTTAAAAGAAATGAAGTAGCTAGTTGGTCTAGCTCCCTTGCCATATGGCACTTGCTGCTGAGTGGTATTGGCTGCACTTGTCTTACTGTTAACGTGGGCCGAGTAAATGAAGAAGCTTTGCTGTGTGTTCTGGAAGATTGAGGCCCACATCAGTAAGTATGGGAGGTGGCATAGAATTACACATCTAAGTTGCTTTGATGCCCTTGTTAGCAGTATTGCTGTAGGATATGGTACTGGATGAGTCTAGAGAACCCTGACACAGGCCATCGTACTCCTTGAGTCCTGAGCCTCCTGCCTGAACCTCTCAAATGCTGGGATTACAGGTCTACACCTCCCTTCCTGGCTTTCCGAATGGCTCTCAAGTTGTTTGAAAAGTTTGGGCTGGGGTGTAGCTCCTTCCTGGAGCTCTTGACTGCTGTGTACAGGGCCTGGGCTCTGCTTTCTACGAAACAGTGAAATGAAAGAATCAACAGGAGTTTGTGCAGCAGGAAGCCAAACAGAATAAAGACAGTGACAGTGGGGAGGAGCAACACTGCTCTTTCTCTCTTTTTCCAGTGGTGTTTGTGTCCTGCCCCCACCTGTATACCTCCACCCCTAGAAAGGGCCTCTTAAATAGTTCAGGCTAGCCTGGAACCTCCTGTAGAGCCAAGGATGACCTTGAACTTCTGACCCCCCCCCCCCAAGTATTGCCCAATATTAATTTATGTGGTGCTGGGGCTCAAACCCAGGGTCTTGCACATGCTAGGCAAGCATGACCCATCCCTGTATTTGCCCATTTGTATTGGAATTGAGATGTCTCCTAAATCTCTCTCTCTCTCTCTGATCACGTTAGATTCGTTTGTGTTCTGAGGTCTTTATCTCT
Organism: Alexandromys fortis; assembly: GCF_014885135.2. Lineage (NCBI taxonomy): Eukaryota > Metazoa > Chordata > Mammalia > Rodentia > Cricetidae > Alexandromys > Alexandromys fortis. Next base: position 14,837,630 of record NW_026067974.1, on the reverse strand, counting down.
GTCCTGCAGATTTCCCCTTGTCTGTCCTGTGTGGTTAGCTTTTTCAAGACTGCAGAATGTCCCAGCTCTGGGACATCAGCTTTTTACTGAGACAGTGAGGGACTCCATCATTCACGTTCTTGACCAGGCTTTTGGCAAATCTAAGAACCTTAGGCCAGCACTTCCCGAGCTAGAGAATGAAGACTGATGGGAGCTGCTGCCCTTCTTCTTGGTGGATGTCAGTGGTGCAGCAGTCTGGTCGGGGGTCCTCGCAGCCCGGCGCTGGCTCACAGCAGTCTCTGTTTCAGCATGTATTCCACCGACGAGAACCTGATCCTTTCCCCGCTCCTGGGCAACGTCTGCTTCTCCAGCTCCCAGTACAGCATCTGCTTCACACTGGGCTCCTTTGCCAAGATCTATGCTGACACCTTTGGTAAGCTCTGCCTGCTGCCGTCTCGCTAGCTTCCCCAGTCCTTCCTGCAGAATGGCTCAGAAATTGGCTTCCTGTCATAGCCCTGTGATGGGATGGGAGTTGAGGGGATTACTTTATCACTTGTTATTGCCACGTTTGGGGCTCCTTTTGGTCTCAAATCCTTTCTTCAGGCTAAGTTGTTTCTAGACAATATTTTTTTAAGATAAAGATTTTATTTTTGGTGTGAGTTTGTGTGTGTGCCCCTAAATATATGCATGTGCAGTGGGCACAAAGGCCAGAAAAAGTGTTGGGACCCTGTGGAACTGGAGTTACAGATGGTTGTGAGCTGTCGTGTGGGTGCTGGAAACCAACCTGGATTCTCTGGAAGATCAACAAGTGTTCTCAACTTCTGGGCCATCTCCCCAGCTTCCTTTTAAGATTGTGTAGGTGTAGGTTAGAGGTTAGAACAGGATGTGGGATTCCTTGGAACTGGAATACAGGTGGGTGAGGGCTGGTAATTCAACCCAAGTCCTCTGCAAGACCAGTGATCTCCGTGCAACTGAGCCATCTTTCTACCCTGTCTAAATAACAACAACAATTTTTGAGTAATTAGGAAGAAGCCAGATGTGGTGCCAGTCTTTAATCCCAGCACCCAGGTGAGGCAGGCAGATCTTGGCGTTTGAGGCCAGCCAGGGCTACACAGGGATAACCTGTCTAAAAAAGAGAGCTCGTTTTAGAAATAAACATCCCTCCTAGAATGAGACCTCCTCGAGGTTTGTAGGATTTATGCTCATAAAGTACTTTCAGTCCTTTTCCAGGGTGAACCGACTTGCACCCATAGTGCTTCTTGCTATCTCTCCATCCATCTCTAGTCACATGTAAACGTGATAGGTGTGATAGGCCTCGTTGAGAACTCATTGGATTTGCAGTCAGCCTTTACCGGCCTCAAGAGTCCCGTATGTCAATGTGAGATTTCTCTAGAGGGTTATTGTTTTCCTGATTTTAGAGCTGAGGAGACGGGGCCATGTGAGAGTTCTCAAAACAGATAGATGGGGCTGGAGAGATGTTTCAGTGGTTAAAAGCACTGGTTGCTCTTCCAAAGGTCCTGAGTTCAATTCCCAGCAACCACATGATGGCTCACAACCATCTATAGTGGGATTTGATGCCCCCTTCTGAGATAAAGGTGTACATGCAGATAGAGCATTCATATATAAAGTAAATCTTTTAAAAAATTAAAGGAAAAAAATCCAGAAAAACTAATTTAAAAACAAAAATTCTAGCTGGGTGGTGGTGGTACATGTCTTTAATCCCAGCACTTAGGAGGCAGAGACAGGTGGATCTCTGTGAGTTCAAGGCCAGCCTGGTCTACAGAGCTAGTTCCAGGACAGGATCCAAAGCTACAGAGAAACCCTGTCTCGAAAAACAAAAAACTAACTGGGCGCTGGTAGCACACATCTTTAATCCTAGCACTCAGGAGGTATAAGCAGGTGGATCTCTGTGAGATTTACTTTTGTATTTATTTTTACATATTTATATATACTTTCAGACAAACACTTATACACATAAAAATAAATAAAAAAGTAAATCTGTTTTTAAAAAGATATTACATCTAGACACCTGCATTTCCACACATCACTGAAACATTGGTTCTGGTTGTTTTGCAGTTATAAACTATGGGTGGATGGGGCTGAGAGTGGAGCCCGAGGTAGCATGTACTTAGTGTGCAGGCAGCTTTGGGCTTTATCCCCAGCACCTACATAATAAATGATGGATGGCTGAATGAGTAGAGGGACAGTGTGTAAGACTAACATGAGCAGAGGTCCAAGAGGAATCTGTGTGTTCCTCAGTGTCCTTTGTAGCAGCATGAAAAGCAAAATCAAAGGTTTCCTGACTCATAAGGTAGTGCTTTTGTCTTTTGAGAGTTTCACTCTGTATCCCAGGTTTGCCTGGAACTCAACATGTTTCCCAGGCTGGCCTTAAACTTCTACCTCACCATGGCTGACTAAGATCCAAGACAGGGTTTCTCTGGATGGATGGATGGATGGATGGATGGATGGATGGATGGATGGATGGATGGATGCCTTTATTGTCAGGTACAGCTGAAGGAAGGAGGGGAGGACAGTTCCTGTGACCTTCCAGCAGAACTGGCTAGAGGATGATGATAGGGCTTGACAGGTACAGTGAGAGCCAAGTGCTTCCAGGCTTACGGGATTGGAAGAGGGCCAGTGAAGACAGGCATCATTGTTCTTGGCCTGTGCAGGTGATGGTGCACTGTGCCACCAAGGAGAAAACGCCTATTGGAAACAGCTGGAAGACCATTTTTAGGTGTGGTACTACACACGTACCTGCCATCCCAGCAACCAAGGAAGGCAAGGATTGTGAGTTCAAGGTCAGTCTAAGTGACATAAGTCCTTTTCTCAACAAAACACACACACACACACACACAAGTTTGAGTATATATGTCATTGATAGAGTGCTTACATAGCAAGAACAGACAGATAATATTGGGGCCTAATGGAGGAGGGTTTGAGATTCCAAGTACTTGCTTCCATTGGTGTTTAGGAGCTATTAAAGACTGTGGTGGTGCTTGCAGAACTGTTGAAAGACGGGCGTTCAGGAAGCACTGCCTGTTTGAGTATCTTGTCAACACTCAGAGGCAGGGTTGTGAAGGGGATTATTGTTCTCCGAGACTGGAAAGGAGAAGGATGGGAGGGTTATCTGCTTACCCTTTAATTAAACACTTATTAAACTTTGAAGTGGTAGGTCCTTTATTGCAGGTGTTGAAGGTTTTATCCATTTTGGAGACTGGGTCTTAGTAGGTGTCCTAAGATGGCCTTGAACTTGGAATCCTCCTGCCTCAGTCTCTTGAAAAAGATTACAAACCTGCATTACAATACATAGTCTTGAAGTTGAGAGGGTAGTTTAGTGGTAGACCACTTGCCTAGCAAGCATGAGGCCCTGGGTTTAGTCTCCTGCGCTCCAAGTTCAGTCCAGTGGCAGTTATACAACACTGTAAGAACAGCTGTAAAGGGCATGGCTGGGGGAACAGTTCACAGGGTCAGGGAAGGTTTGGTAAGTGGTAAAGTAGGAAAGAAGAGGCAGGGATGGGACTCAGTCGGCAGAGTATATAGCATGCAAGAAGTCTTGATTTGATCTTCAGTAAAACGGACATGGTGGTACACACGTATAATCTCAGCACTTGGGAGGTAGAGGCAGGAGGATCCAAAGTCCAGGGTCATTCTTGGCTACATAGTGAGTTCAAGCCAGCCTGGGCTACATGAGACTCCTTTTTTTTTTTTTTTTTTTTGGTTTTTTGAGATAGGGTTTCTCTGTGGCTTTGGAGCCTGTCCTGGAACTAGCTCTGTAGACCAGGCTGGTCTCGAACTCACAGAGATCCGCCTGCCTCTGCCTCCCGAGTGCTGGGATTAAAGGCGTGCGCCACCATCGCCCGGCTCATGAGACTCCTTTTTAACAGTGAAAATGAGAAATGCAGTGTCTGAAGGGCAGCAAGGAGAGCTGTATAACTGGCAGAAGGAGAAACTGCTGCAATGAGAAAGAAGTCTGGAGAGGAAGTGTGGCTTTGGGAAAGGAGCGTGCATTTCCTTTGTGTCTGCCATCAAGTAAGACTGTGTAGGAGTTAGGTGGCAGCTTCAGGAGCTCTCTGCTCAGAGGAGGATTTTGTTGTCTTGTGAAACTGGGGATTGAGCCCTAATTAGGGACTCATACATGCTAGGCACGTGCTCTGTCACTACGTAGTATTCCCCTTCCCGGGTCAGAAGAGAATGAATTTTAAAAGCGACGGCTGCTTGGTTCAGTCTGATCAAATTTCACATTGTAGTTAAACTGAGAATACTAATTAGTAAAAGATGAGACAGGTAGTTGTGGTGTCGCATGCCAATAGGTATACTGAAGAGGTATGGATAGGCAGATCTATGTGTGAGCTCCACGCCAGACAGGGCTACATAGTGAGATACTTTGTTCAGAAAGAAAGGATGGCTTCAATGTTCACTCCCCAGGTTGGGTAACTCCTGGGGGTTAGGGGTCCACTCCGTGGCACCTTGTGATGACCCTGCAGCTAGAAGATTGTCCACATGAGTTTCAGAAAGGATGGGTGTCGCTGCAGGCGGGATGTAGATATCCCTCCAGAGGACACAGGCCATGCCCCTGTTCATAGCTTGGTCCTCTGCCTAGGCCTAGGAAGGACCCTTGCATTGGGAGATACCTCGGTTGTCCTTCTGCCTCTGCTAAGGCCTTGTCTCTTTGAGCCAGTCCTGTCCTCTGCCTCAGTGTCTGGCGGTCTAATTAAAAGGAAGTGTCTAGACCTTGGGAGGAAGGTGCTTTCACAACTTGCAGTACCTTAAACAGAATTTTGAACTACCCTGTCCTAGGAAAATTGTAATTGTGTGGCTTCCTCTATAGGTGACATTAATTACCAGGAATTTGCTAAAAGACTCTGGGGTGACATCTACTTCAATCCCAAAACGTAAGTATCATGTGGGGCATTGCTCGTGTGGACTGGTGATGACCTGCTTTCATCTTATGCATGAACTGCCATCTCTGCAGCTTGGAATGCTTGGTCTCTTGAGCTTAGTGGAGGGAGAGCCCCCCCTTACCTCCCAGGTCTTCAAGGCCAGGTCAGACGTAACTGTGAGTCCTCTCAGGATCCATTTAGAAACTGTGATCACGGGGCTGGAGAGATGGCTCAGCAGTTAAGAGCACTGGTTGGTCTTCCAGAGATCCTGAGATCAATTCCCAGCATCCACATGGTAGCTCACAACCATCTGTGATGAGATCTGGTGTCCTCTTCTGGCATGCAGGTGTTCATACACAGCACTCATACATAAAATACAAATAAATAAAATTAAAAAAAAAAAAACGTGATCACCTAGAGTCCTCCCTCTGCTTGGCTTCTACTCATATTTAGAATTTAGGCAATGTACCCTTGGGATAAGTCACATTCTTCCTCCTTGGTCACTCACACTTCTTTTTCTCTTTAGGAGAAAGTTCACAAAAAAGGCTCCAACCAGCAGCTCCCAGAGGAGCTTTGTGGAATTTATCTTGGAGCCCCTTTATAAGATCCTTGCACAGGTGAGTGATGGGCCACCTGCTTCAGGTCTGCCTTAAATCTGCTAGGTCGTCACTTCTTTGTTTTTATTTTGTGTTGGGAGGGTGTCAGGGTGTTTGTATGGAATGTGTGTTTATGAGCAGCTGCATATGCTTATGCATATATGTGCATACATGTGGATAGGCCAGAGGTTGGTGTCAGGTGTTAGTCCCAACCTAGTTTTTAATGAGACGGTTTAATCTGGAGCTCACCAGTTGACTACCTGCTTGGCCAGCAAGCCTCCACATTCCCTCAGTGCTGGTATTAGACATCTATGCAGGCATGTCCAGCTCTATAGGTGGGTATTGATCCCAGCTCTGGTCCTCGTGCCTGCACAGCATGCTCTTTACCCATCTCCCAGCCCCATTATCAACTGTTTAGTAATCACCTTTGAGCACTCAGGAGGTAGAGGCAGGTGGATCTCTGAGTTTGAGGCCTGTATGGTCTATGGAGCAAATTCTAGGAGAGCCAGGGCTACACGGAGAAACTCTGCCACAAAAAACAAACCCATTTAAGCAGTGTCACACTAGATCTCTGCATTCAAGGCCAGCCTTATCTAATAGGAAGTTTCAGAACAGTAGGGTTAGAGAACCCAAGAAAACTTCAAAACCTCTGAGAAAGCTAAAAATGACTTGATGGTTAAAGTGCACTGTTGATCTTGAGTTCACTTCCCAACCCATGTTGCGCTACTCACAAACATCTGTAATTTGATTTCCAGGGCATATGGTACCTCTTCTGGCCTCCATGGGTATCTGCATGCATATGGTACACCACATACATAATGTTCGGTGCATTTGTACATATGTGTAAAATAAATAAAAATTTTAAAGACGTTTAGGAGTCTTGGAGTGTAGCTCAGTGCAATAGAGTGCTTGCCTGTCAGATACAAAGTCTAGGCTTTAATTCTTAGCATCACATAAAACTAGGTGTGGGGGCATATACCTATAATCCCACCACTTGGGAAATAGATACATAGGATCAGAGCATCTGTTCATGGTCATCCTACCTACTTAGTGAATTTGAGGCTAGCCTTGACACCTTGAAGCCCTGCCTCTAAAAAACAAGGGGCCTGGAGGGGGGTGGTTCAGCAGTTAAGAATAGTTACTGCTTTTACTGAGGACCTGAGTTCAGTTAAACACCCACATCCACAGGTTCACAACCGCTCTTAACTTTAGTCCTAGAGGGGTGTGATGCCCTCTTGTGGGCCCTGCAGGCACCGGCGTGCAAGTGGTGCACATAGACATGCACATAAATCACATTTTAGATAGGAAATACTGTAATACTCCTGAAATGTTTCAGCCAAGTGTGCTAGCACACTCCTGTAATTCTAGCACTTAGGAAAAATGGTAGCAGAAAGATTAAGCTACAGAATTTATTCTAGACCAGCCTAAGTTACAGGAAACTCTGTCTCTAAAAATAGATTGTTTGTTTGTTTGTTTTGAGACAGGGTCTCATTATATAGCCATGGCTGGCCTGGAACTCCCAGGAATCATCTTATCTCTGCCTTCTGAGTGCTAGGATTAAAGGAGTAAGCCCCTACATTCAGTGGAGAAAGGTGTTTATTATAGCATTATCTATAACTGCATGGAAAGAAAAAAACTTAGAAATAAGCTAAATGTTTCTATCATTGAAAACCTTATTAAGTAAATCATGGCATGTCTCATAAAATGAAGTGTTTTGCAGTCACTAAAAGAATGCCTGTTGGTTTGTTTATTTGTTTGGTTTTAGTTTTGTTTTTGTTTAGTTTGGTTTTGGTGTTTTTGAGACAGGGTTTCTCTGTGTAGCCCTGCTGTTCTGGAACTCTGTAGACCAGGCCAGCCTTGAACTCAAAGAGATCCGCCTGCCTCTGTCTCCCGAGTGCCAGGGTTAAAGGCGTACACCACCACCACTGCCCAGCCTGTTTGGTTTTTAGAGTGCTTGTAAGAGCTTCACAATGGCTGCCTTGATTTTCTGTGTGTGTTATGGAAAGTTAGTAAGGATGTTGTCACCTGATCGTGAAGCCTAGAGTTTTAGGTGCTGGGAGACTGGAGCAAGAGTTTCAGAAGGTAAAGGCCAGCCTGGGCCACTGAGTTAGTTCAAAGATAACCTGGGCATCTTAGTTGTTCAGCTCTGTCTCAAAACAAAAGAAAGAACAGGACTTGGAAAAAAAAAGCTCAATGTTGAAATCATTGGAACCTGATTAAGTGAATCATAGTGTATTTCTGAAGCATCTGCCTCACGGTGAGAGTCCCTTGTGTCCGCAGTACCACACAAGAGAGAGGGAGGGAAAGGAGGGCCAGTTAGACTTTAAGTAGAATGTAACATGCTTCTGTGAGTTTGTGCTAAAGTGCAGAGCTGAAAAGATGAAAATATCATACAGGAAGTTTCATGCAAACCTTTCTTCCAAGACAGTAATACGATATGCAGGTTGGTGTTTAATCAGGTGCTGTGTCCAGGGACACACATACATGCGATCACAGCGTGTGTGGCCGTTCAAGCCCACAAAAGAGGAAAACACAACAATAGAATAAAATGGTTCAAATTTATCAGTGCTTAAAAAAAAACCCTTAGTATCTCATGGCAGGCCGGAATGGATTAATAAAAGAAATTTACAGAATCTGCCTCCATGGTGAGACCTTGAGTCTGCAGAGGATGATTTAGCTAGGCCCTGTCCTGACAGGTGGCCTTTTTTGGTTCCTTTCAGTATGGGCCTCTAAATCTGGGCAGTCTTTAAGTAGGAGGGGTAAGAGATTTCTTGAGTGGCCTTAATACTGCTTGTCAGACGCCAGGGGGCAGCACTGACAGTAGTCAAATAATGCTTAGTTTATGGGGTATGTGGAAACTTAACCAGGTCAGCTTCACTCCTGAAGGCTAGGTAGTATAGATTCATTCCTCCAAACCAAACTGCTCTTGCCAAGAGCCCTCCGTGAAGAAGACTGCGTAAGGTTTCTCTTTGGCTCCCCCGCCATGTGTAGCGCCTCACTAGGACGGTCACTACAGAGCTGAGCCGGTGCCTTCTCTCTCATAGGTGGTGGGTGATGTGGACACCAGCCTGCCAAGGACCCTGGACGAACTTGGCATCCACCTGACCAAGGAGGAGCTAAAGCTGAACATCCGCCCTCTGCTCAGGCTAGTCTGCAAAAAGTTCTTTGGCGAGTTCACAGGTAATAAATAGCTCAAGGCCCTTGACATTACTCTCCTCATCCGGGCATTGGGGTTCACACCCACAGTCCTACAAGTTGGCAGTTAGATCAGGAGTTCACAGGACACTCTAGGCCACAGGATACCACAGAAAACAAACAACAACAAAAGCAGTGTCGTGTGTCCTCCCACAGCTTGCCTCAGGCACAAGTCCCTTCAGGACCAACTATAGTGTACTTCCCCAGCTGTTTTCTTTAGTAGTTTCTTGTGTTGGAAAAAGAGAGTTAGGTTTCCGCCATCTGGAGAGTCAGGTGGGTGGCAGGCCATGGGCTCTGGTGGATTTACAGGATCGGGCAGGAGGTGGATGCTGAGGGAAGTAGCGGGAAGGCACAGGCGAGGACTCAGGAGATGCTTGGTTTTCTTCATCACTGTGACAACACCTGACAGAGACAGCTGATTGCGACTCGTGCTTTAAGAGGGTGCAGCATTGTGGAGAGGAAGACATGGTGGGTTCGTGGTGATGAGAGTGGGCGGCCAGGCCTCCTTACAATTTCACAAACCAGGAAGCAGCTTGGGCTGGGGGGTGGAACTCAAAACCTGTTTTCCAGTCACCTACTCTCTCCAGCCAGGCCCACCTCCTCAAGGTTCTGCAGCCTCCCCAAACAGCACCCCACCTGGAGACTGAGAGTTCAACTGAGAGTTCAAATGGGAGCCTGTGGGGAACATTTCATATTGTCCACATAGGGGTGTGGTTTCAGCCTCTGTCTGCTGAGCTTCTTTCTGTTCTGTGGAAGCCAATGCCAGAGCAGGAGGAGCACTGAACTATCTGAGGAAAAGCCTGAGCTTATTTTTGTTTGTTTGAAGATAGGGTCTCATTATCCAGGCCTGGCTGTTTTGGAACTCATTATATAAACCAGGGCGGGGTGACGCGTGCCTTTAATCCCAGCACTCGGAGGCAGATCGAGACCAGCCTGGTCTACAAGAGCTAGTTCTAGGCCAGGCTACAAAGCTACAGAGAAACCCTGTCTTGACAAAACAAACAAACATAGCTGTAAAATAGGGTGTGATGGTGCATGTCTAAGCTCAGTACTCAGGAGGCAGAGGCAGGCAGTTCTCATGAATTCAAGACCAGCCAAGTCTACAAAGGGAAGTCCAGTCCTGCCAGGGTTATATAGTGAGACCCTATCTTAGAAAGTATGAGTAGTAGAGGAACAAGGAAAGGGTCCTCAGCAGCCATTGATTCTCAGGCTGGTGGAAATTAGGTGTCTGAACCTTTTAAAGATCATAATAGCCCTAGACTGGCCATCACATCAACGCAGATGCTCCTGGAACCAGGACTGTGGCTCATTTGTAGACCTCTCGGTTTCATCTTCAGACAGAGAAGAAAAAAAGGTTTTAGCAGTCCCAGTATCCGAATGAGCATCTGTTTCATGGCTTTGCTAATCTGTTAGGGAAACAGTAACCTATTGAGTATAGACGTGCAGTGTTTCTCAGAGGACAGCTGGCCCCTGAGGCCCATCCTAAGTGAGCATAAGGAATAAGGCTCTTTCCTGGCTCAGTGTCAGTACTCGGTAAATACATGGCTTCAGTAGAGCAGGAATCTCTGTGGCCGTGGCTTACTTAGAGTCTTTAAACTTTCTTGTCAGGGGCTGGAGAGATGGCTCAGAGGTTAAGAGCACTGGCTGATCTTCCAGAGGTCCTGAGATCAATTCCCAGCAACCATATGGTGGCTCACAACCATCTGTAATTTGATCCGGCTCCCTCTTCTGGCATGCAGACTGAACACCGTGTAATAATAAATAAATATTTAAAAAAAAAAACTTTCTTGTCAGCTGGAGACTACGGAATTATGTCTCACTGAAACCTACTTTTTGTTTAGTTGGTTTTTCTAGACAGGGTTTCTTTGTGTAATGGTCCTGGTTGTCCTGGAACTCATTCTGTAGACCAGGCTGGCCTCAAACTCACAGAGATCTGCCTACCTTTGCCTCCCGAGTACTGGGATTAAAGACTTGTGCCACCGCCCAGCTTGAAACCCCCTTCTTAAATTTCTCTGACTTGGTGTGACTCCAAACGTGTGTGTTTGCTCTTCATAGGAATTTGACTTCCCTAGAAGTTAACACTTCGGGTTGAGCCTGCTCTTTCCTTCCACTTCCCCTGCCAGAGTGTGCAGCAGTGCAGTAGTGTTAATGGCTTCCTCTTCCCCCTCCAGGCTTTGTGGACATGTGTGTGCAGCACATTCCATCTCCAAAGGTGGGCGCCAAACCCAAGATCGAGCACACCTACACGGGCGGCGTGGACTCCGACCTTGGCGAGGCCATGAGTGACTGTGACCCAGATGTAAGGGAACATGTTTTATGGCAGAGGTTTTCACTCTAACTCGGGCTGGCATTACACTCTCAGGAGTCCTCCTGCGTCAGCCTCCCTTATGCTGGATTGCTAGTCTGAACCACCTGTCTGGGATATAGTAGCATTTGTATTTTTGTTGCATCTAAATCTATTGGCCCTTCATAGAGGAAGGGGAATGCATAGTTGGGAGTTTCTCCAGGAGTCCACATCGTCCTTAGCTTGGCCTTTCTCCTCACAGCTCCTGCATTGCTGTCATGGGAAGGTGTATTCCCTTCAGGCCTTGCGGGGCTAAAGCTCTTCTCTGTCCCCTCCGCCAGGGTCCCCTGATGTGCCACACCACTAAGATGTACAGCACAGATGACGGAGTTCAGTTTCATGCCTTTGGTCGGGTGCTAAGTGGCACCATCCATGCTGGGCAGCCTGTGAAGGTGCTGGGGGAGAACTACACTCTGGAAGATGAGGAAGATTCCCAGATCTGTACCGTGGGCCGCCTTTGGATCTCCGTCGCCAGGTACTGTACTCCTGACCAGAGCTACAAGGACACATGGGGGCTTCTGTCCTGGGGCTGTCACGGGTGTTAAGAGGAGTCCTACCTGGTTGGTACAGTGCCGCGCGAGATGACCCCACTCCTGGCACATCTGTCCACATTTAGTTCTTAAGGTTTCCAGGGCTGAAGGGCGACTCCTGTTGGAATGTCAGGAGCTTTCCTTTTGAGTTTTGGGTGTCTGGAGTAAAGCTTTTTTTCAGTAGAATTTCTATTTTTACTTTTTTCCCTTTTTAATGTGGATGAGTGTTTTGCCTGGTTGTATGTTTGTGTACCATGTGTATGCTTGCTGCCCAAGCAGGCCATAGAGGCTTTGGATCCCCCAGAACAGGTGTTATAGACAGTTGTGAGCCTCCGTGTAAACTAAGGTCCTCGGGAAGAGCAGCCAGTGCTCTTAACTGTTGGCTCATCTCTCCTTTACCACTTTTCATCTCTTCCTTGTCCCTTAACTTACTGCTTCAGGCTTCTTCCCAAAAGCAGTTGTTCAGATGTCTGCTGTCTGTTTTCTGACTGAGTCTCTGGAGTTCCCGGTGTGCTTGATCAGACTTAGCATGGGCCTCGGGCTGTTGTCATCAGATAACAAACAGAACCAGAGCAACCCTGGGGAATGGGGCTGCCTGCCGAGCCTCAGCAGTGGCCCCTTTCTCTCCTTCACATCCACCCTTTCTCTGGAAGGCAGAAGAAAATTGAAGCGTTCAGAAATTAAAATATCTGGCCAGGCAGTGGTGGCGCACGCCTTTAATCCCAGCACTCGGGAGTTGGAGGCAGGCGGATCTCTGTGAGTTCAAGACCAGCGTGGTCTACAAAGTGAATTCCAGGACAGCCAAGGCTATTACACAGAGAAACCTTGTCTTGAAAAACCAAAAAGAAAGATAGGAAGGAGGGAGGGAGGGAGGGAGGAAGAAAAACGAAATTAAAAATATCTGTGGGCCTGGTCTACAAGAGCTAGTTCCAGGACAGGAACCAAAAGCTACAGAGAAACCCTGTCTCGAAAAACAAAAACAAAAAACAAAAAAAAAATCTGTGGGGTTGGCAGTCCCTTATATTAGATAAATCTTAGAAATGGCTTTTTTTATTTTTTGTTTTGTGATACAGGGTCTTGCTACGTAGCCCTGGCTGTCCTGGAACTCACTATGTAGACCAGGCTAGCTTCTATTGCACAGAGGTCCAGCCAGGCAGTGGCTTTTTACCAGGAGTCTCCACTTGGAATGAAGCTTTCCCATTACATCCTCATACACCACACGCTCGCCTCGCACTTGTCCTTGTGCCTGTGGGACTGCTCATCACTGCTCTCCCTGCTAGAGAGGATCCGCGCTACTCCCTGCTCCAGGCTCTGTGCCTGGTGTGTAGCGGTTGCTTGCTGCATTTTTATGGAGTGAACGCTCTGACGAGGTTCTATGCTTGTTTACTGGATGTTACTGCAGGTACCACATTGAGGTCAATCGTGTTCCTGCTGGCAACTGGGTTCTGATTGAAGGTGTTGATCAGCCTATCGTGAAGACAGCAACCATAACTGAACCCCGAGGCAATGAGGAGGTAGTGTTTCTGAAGGGGAGCACATTGAGCTAGAAAGGCAGAAGGAACCATAGTCATTGAGCAAACAAGCTTTGTACCTAGAAGGTCCTAATCCAGAGTCACTACTGTTTCTTGGCTGGCTCTTGCATGCGCTCTCACCCTGCCACATTCTAGGAATTAGGAGATGCGCTTCGTTTCCTTCCCAGTGCTGTGCCAAGATGCTGGGAGCAAATGGTCCTTTACATCGGGCCCCAGTTGTGCCATGGTTCTCTGCTGGGGAACCAAGACTTCAGCTTCTCCCTTAGACCTGTGCCTTCTTGTCCACCCCTTAGGGCCTCACTCCTCTGTATTTTGGATCCCAGGCTCAGATCTTCCGGCCCTTGAAATTCAATACCACATCTGTTATCAAGATTGCTGTGGAGCCAGTCAACCCCTCAGAGCTGCCCAAAATGCTTGACGGCCTGCGGAAGGTCAACAAGAGCTATCCATCGCTCACCACCAAGGTATGTCCAAGGCCTGCAGCAGCTGCCAGGCCATACCTGCCCCAGCTACCTGCTCTGCATGGTCACTGCGTGGCATTCAGCAAGTGTTCCTGAGCTGTTGTTTCCCACAGCCTGGTTCATGGACAAGCCCACCCATTACCATGTAAGGGCAAAACAGAACTGGAGTGCATACATGTTTTGTCAGGCGACTCTACATAGACTTAGTCCTTAAGATGCACACAGTTTGAAACCAGATATGGTGGTAGACACCTTTACTCCCAGGAGGATGCAGAAAGCTCAGGGTCAGCCTTAGCTACGTAGGGAATTGAAGGCCATTGTGGGCTACAAACAGGACTGGAGATGACTCAACAGTTGAGAGCACTAGCTACTCTTCCAGAGGACCCGGGTTTAATCCCAGCCCCCCCCCCCCCCCCATGGCTCCTTACCACCATCTGTAACTCCAGTTCCAAGGGATCTGAAGCTCTTTTCTGGCCCCACAGGTGCTAGGCATGCATGTGGGGCACACATATAAATGCAAGCAGAACACCCATACACATAAAATAATAACAGAAGATTAAACAAAAGTGACTGGTTCTTATACACTCTTGAAGCTACCACTAAACTATTCCTGAGAGGCAGGAAGGGAGAGTTAAAGGGGTAGGTAGCTTACATTGGTGGATATAAGGACGGATTTAACGTGGATGATCAAGGTAGGAATCAAGTCAGTGACGTCATACTCAGCAGCAATTGTGTTAAATGGTCCTGCTGTCCTAGGGACCTACTGGTTAGGGTGGTATTGCCCTCTGGATTCTTTATTTGGGAACAGACACTTACTGGGTTGACCTAGAATGTCTAGAACTAGCTGTACAAACCAAATTGACCTCAAGGTCAGGGTGAATCCTCTGATTCTACCTCTACCACCAGACCCATTTTTTGTTTTTGTTTGGTTTTGGGGGGTTTTTGGGGGGAGGGGGTATGGAGGGAGCTAAAGATTGAACCCAAGGTCTCAGTCATGCAGCGAAAATGCTTGACCACTCAACTGACCCTAGCTCTCCACTGAACTTTTTAAGGAGCTGAAAGAGCCTGGGCAATGGTAGTACATGCCTTTAATCCCAGCATTTGAGAAGCAGAGGCAGGTGGATCTCTGTGAGTTTGAAGCCAACCTGGTCTAAAAGCAAGTTCCAGGACAGCCAGGGAAGAAACCTTATCTTGGGAGGGGAAAAAAACCGAAACAGTCGCTGCTTCTGCTAACAAGTTTTGGTACCTTCATCTCTAGTGCCTTGATTTTTGTTTACATCTGCTGTGTCCAAGACAAGAGGAGGGGGGCCATGACTGCTGGGGTTGCTGTCTTTCAGGTGGAAGAATCTGGCGAGCATGTGATCCTGGGCACTGGGGAGCTCTACCTGGACTGTGTGATGCACGACCTGCGAAAGATGTACTCAGAGATCGACATCAAGGTGCCCTCCCCTAGCCTGGCTTCCAGTCCAGAGGGATGTCCTAAGTGCCAGACCTCAGCTCCCCTGGATGCCCACTAGACCCTTTTGAAGAAAGCACTTCTGCTCGTCTTTGTCTGGAAGATTCTAAGAATGGGTTTGCCCTGATCCCTGAGTCGTTTTCAGTGTCATGCATTTAAAGTCAAGGCTCCGATCCAGAGTTATTTTCGTCCCTTTATTAGGAACAGAAACTACCCAATCTCTAGTGATTGGTTCAGTGTGGGTGGTGTCGTGGAGAGTGGGAGCTGACTCTCAGGGTTTATCACCAAGTCTGACCTAGCACCTTGAACCACGCATGGTATGGCATATTCTCTCCAAGGTGTCCTCTTAGATGCCTCTACTCCTGAGGCTGGGACTTTAGGATGGAGCAGATGCTCACAGTGGGTCCCTAGCACTGTTTCTGTCATATCCCAGGGGTTATTCAGTGAATAGCAGGTATCGGAAGCTTTACTCAACCATAATTAAAGCCTTAGTTTTAGAGCCTAGTTTGAACCTTAGGGCATTCACTCCTGACTCAGAATTCCTCTCCTCCCCAGCTCTTTGGTTGGTAGCATGGCCAGGTCTTTAGCCTATGGTTGCAGAGCCACTTAGGGAGCTCGTGCAGGGGAAATGCTTCAGAGTTCCCTAGGTAGAACTCTCTTCTTCCAACCAAACTCAATTTCACCTCAATTTTTTCTCATTGCCTAGGTGGCTGACCCAGTTGTGACGTTCTGTGAGACAGTGGTAGAAACATCCTCCCTCAAATGCTTTGCTGAAACACCCAATAAGAAGTAAGCAGAGGGTGGGGGCAAGGGAGAGCAATAGGAGACAGTAACAAATACGTGGTGTGTGGTTGGGATAGGAGGGAGGACGCCAAGAAGAATCCCATTACTCTGTACACTTTCTTGTTTTTACTCCAGCTCAGGCTGGCCTGGGACTTGTTGTGTCCATCTTCAAAAAAAGGGGGGGGGTGTATAGAAAGGAAGACACCCAACATCAGCCTGGACACACACGTACATGTAAATACATGTGCAAATGCTCGAAGGAGGAAGCAGGTGTGGTGGCAAATGCCTGCAGTCCCATCACTTGGGAGGTAGAGGCAGGAGGATCAGGAGTGCTAGGCCAGCCTCAACTATATAACAAATTTGAGGGCAGCCTGGGCCATGTGAGATTGTTCGTTTTAAGGGGAGGTAGCATAGTGGTATACGGTGGCATACATTCCTTTAATCCTGTCACTCAGGTAACAGATGTGGTTAGTTCTCTACATAGAGAGCTCCAGGGTCAGGGCTACATAATGAGCCCCGTCTCAAAACAAAAAAACAGTCATGGGGGCTTAAATCTGTAATCCTAGCACTTGGGAGGCAAAGGCAGGAGGATTGCTGCAAGTTCAAGGCCAGCTTTATCTATATAGCAAGTTTGAAGCCATTTGGGGCTACACATACGACCTCATCTCAGAGGAAAAAAAAAATGATGGAAGCTGGGAACACTGCACCTTGTACCTGGAACTGACAGCCTCGCTCTCCCGTACTCACTCAGCCCTGCCCAACCACAGCTTTGGGTGGATCCTGAGACGGGGTGAGGGCTAATGAGATGCTCGAGCTTACTCCAGACTGTAGCCCTTTCTGCTCTGACATTCCCTCCTGAGAATTTCCTAGCTGCCGTATCAGCTTTGGAAAATTTGCCCTACATATTAACTGTTTTCCTTGTTTGTTTATATTTTGGGGTGTTTTGTTTTGAGGCAGGGTTTCTCTGTGTAGCCCTGGCTGTCCTAGAACTCACATAAACCAGGCTGGCCTTGAACTCCCAGAGATCTGTCTGCTTGTTTCCCAAGTGGTGGAATTAAAGACATGCACCACCACCTGGCTGCTTTTTGTTTTTTAATGGATGCTTGAAGTGGAACCCAACTCCTCATACGGCTGCCGGCTATTCTCCAGCCCAGCCTTATTTTTCAGGAAAGCAGACAGAAGGGCAGGAGGCATGGTTCAGTGGTTAAGAGTGCTTGTTGCTCTTTCAGAGGGACCAAAGTTTTTTTTATTTTTTTCTAGCACATACATGGTTACTCCCAGTCCAGGGTATCTAACACCTTGTCTGGCTCCTCTGAACACTGCACACATGTGGTCCATGTGCATAAATGCAAGTAAAATAACTCATACACATTTAAAAAATAATAAACAGAAAACAAAAAGGATAGGGTACCCTTTGCTGTCCCCTGCTTCTAAGTTTTCCATGTCTGTTACTGTCTCAGAGGTCTGTGTTGTCACCCCTGCTCATCCTTTGACCCTTCTGACCAGGAACAAGATCACCATGATTGCTGAGCCTCTTGAGAAGGGCCTGGCTGAGGACATTGAGAATGAAGTGGTCCAGATCACCTGGAACAGGTTAGACAGGTTCCACCTCCAGGGCTCCCACTTCGGCCTCTTTGCCTGGTCCCTTGATGCCATCCATCCTTCTTTGCTGTTGTCCTGGATATGACGTGGGCAGAGTGGGTTACTGTCTTCCAGAAAGGAAGGATCTATGGCCCTAGGAGCTACTTTGTCCTCTTTCTTCCAGAAAGAAGCTGGGCGAGTTCTTCCAGACAAAGTATGACTGGGATCTTCTGGCTGCCCGTTCCATCTGGGCCTTTGGTCCTGACGCTACAGGACCAAACATCCTAGTGGACGACACATTGCCCTCTGAGGTAGAGCAGACTGACAGGATGGGAGCCCGTGGCAGTGTTTGCCTTGGAGTGAAGCTGCCATGTCCTTCCCTGGTGAAAGAGGGCCTTCTCACAGCCCTGCTTTTCTCTTCCTTCTAACCTGGTGGCCGTTACTAGTGGGCTGCTAAGGAGGCCTCATATTTCTGTGCAGGTAGACAAGGCACTTCTTGGCTCAGTGAAGGACAGCATTGTTCAAGGTTTCCAGTGGGGAACCCGGGAGGGACCTCTCTGTGATGAATGTAAGTCCACCAGCCGCCTCCTCACCCCAGTCCCCAGTACACTTGCACCTAGCCACATAGGGTGATGACATAGGGTTGGGTTTCCCATCTTTGGAACCCAGCAGGAGAAGCAACTTGGGATACACTGGGCTATCCCAAGTCTTGGTCCAGCCTCCTTCCTGCTCCCTTCCTATCTCAGTGCCATCACTTGGTCCAACCCTACATGAAGGCGTCTCTAGACTGGCATTTGCTCTTGATTCCTCAGTAGAGCCTCTCTTTGGTGTGCTGAAGAGAGACAACACGAGGGTTTTCAGGCAGAAGTGGTTTATTGATGCAGACTGGACTACCTAGGGCCAATTCAATTTCTAGAATGACACTTCCTTAGTCTGTGCTGGTTCTGGACACAGACTACATTCTAGAACTTGAATTGGTCCTGGGTAGTCCATTCTGAATCAAATGTTAAGTCCATGTTCAACTGTTTGCTACTGGCCTGTCAGTGTAGCAAGTTACCTTGCTGTCCTGCCATGCCCCTGTGACTAGCCCCAGCTCTCCCATCTCTGTTTCAGTGATTCGAAATGTCAAGTTTAAGATCCTGGATGCAGTGGTTGCCCAGGAACCCCTCCATCGCGGTGGAGGCCAGATCATCCCCACAGCTAGGAGGGTGGTTTACTCTGCCTTCCTCATGGTAAGTGGACCTGTCGGGAACTGTCGGCTTCCCTGGACAGAAGATTAAGTGGAAGACCAGGTAAAACCACAGAAGGACTGAGAAGATCCAGAGACCCTCCCTATGTCCTCACTCAGTCTTCCTCAGGCTGAGTCCTGTCTTGGTCTGTTTGCAGGCCACTCCTCGTCTGATGGAGCCTTACTACTTTGTAGAGGTCCAGGCCCCGGCAGACTGTGTGTCTGCTGTTTACACAGTCCTGGCCAGGCGCAGGTGAGCAGCCTGTTGTTAGGCTTGAGAGCAAGAAACCCCTTGATTGCTGAGGGAGGGGAAGCAAGAGGTGGCCCCAGCCATCGCTTTCCCCACTTTCCACTCCAGAAGCCCACCCAACTTGTTTTCCGCAAGGAGGTAGAGAAGAATCGAGGCAGCCCCTAGCTTTACCACAGGCATACCTGGGATTTCTCCCACCCTGCCCCACCCCAGCTCCTGGGAGAAGTGCCAGAGTGAAGCCACGATGGGGTGGTCTGTAGGGTCCCATCTCTTCAGTGTCCCTGCTCTTGCCTCCTCCTGTGACTGCTGCTAAGAGCCCCAAGCCCATTCCCTCTGCAGAGAATATTCCATTAGGTCTTTCTTTGGTGCTGGACTAGGATACAGAGAAGTGCCACAGACCCATTGCCCTATGCCTTGGGGACTGTGTGCAACTAAGGCCTTGATCTTTGTCTCTCTCTCAGGGGGCACGTGACCCAGGATGCACCCATTCCAGGCTCCCCTCTCTACACCATCAAAGCTTTCATCCCAGCCATCGACTCTTTTGGCTTTGAGACTGATCTCCGCACTCACACCCAAGGCCAGGCCTTTTCCCTGTCCGTCTTCCACCATTGGCAGGTGAGGAAATCTGGCCAGCTTGGCCTCCCGGTTCAGCAGACTGCCCTCCTGGCCAGTTCCCCTTCTGTTCCACAGCCTGAATCTTCTGGGTAGCTACCTCAACTCCCTGGAATCTCTTTGTGCTCCAGATTGTACCTGGTGATCCTCTGGACAAGAGCATTGTCATCCGCCCATTGGAGCCACAGCCAGCTCCTCACCTGGCCCGGGAGTTCATGATCAAAACCCGGCGTAGGAAGGTGTGTGTTCTTTAATCCATTGCCATATCCCTCTGCCCCCGGTCTCCACAGGAGTTGTGTGTGGCCGGTCTTCCTCCTGGAGGGCAGTGTACTGCTGTGTGGTAGATCAGTGTCTACGTTCCTCAGGTCAGCAGAGCAGGGCCCAAGGGGAACAGGAGCTGTAACAGAACCTTAAAGGAACAACTCCTCAGTCTAGACCAGCCTTCCTCCCCCTCAGCCCCATACTATTACCCCTCCTGTGGAGCTCACCCTAGTGTCTGGCTCCGTTCTCCACAGGGCCTGAGTGAAGATGTGAGCATCAGCAAGTTCTTCGATGATCCCATGTTGCTGGAGCTTGCCAAACAGGACGTTGTGCTCAATTATCCCATGTGAGTGCCAGACCGGCAGCTCCTGCTCCCCACAGTGCCTGCAGCCCTGGACTCAAGCTGAGACCTGTGGATCTGGGCCTTCATGCCATGAGCATCTGGGAACTGCTAGAGGTCCTTCTGAATAACCCAGAAACCTCCGCGCCAGTGTCCCAGTGAGGATGGGGCATCCTTCTGTGGCCTCTGGCTCCATTCCCAAGGAACAGAGAGGCGCTTGGGCCCAGGGAAGAAGAACGAGAACAGGATGACAGTGTTTAACCCCAAGGGGCCTGTCTTCAGGATTTACATGGAATTTTATTTCTTACAAGTTCAACCTTAGCCGTGGTTTGTAAATGAACAGAACATTCTGACCTCTGCCTTGGTTGCTGCTTTTGTTCACCCTCACCCCACCCTCTGCCTGTCTAATCTGAGCACTTAGATTCTGGGTACGTGATTTCCCATGAGGTATTTGCCTCTGGTCCCAGCTGCAGCTGCCTTCCTGACTGGGTCCCTAGGGGGCTGGCCATGGTGGAAGGAATGCCTGTGTCTGATTCAGTGTTCCCATGAGTCTTGGCGCCCCTTCCCAGCCCCCACTTTCCCATTCCAGGCTGCTTCTGGCCAGACATGATGTGGGCAGGAGTTGCTGGTCCTCCTTGGAGACTCCTGCACCTTTGAGTCTTTCTCCCTTAGTTGGGGTCAGAGCCCTTCGGTTCCCACCCATTGTACTGCACCCATCCTCCTCCAGCCCCCCCCCCCCCCAGTTCCCTTGCTCCACTCTACTTAGGAGTAAGACTTTTAACTCTCTTCAACATGGCTTTATTGGGCACATACAGAGACAGCTGGGAACTGGGCCGTCCAGCCATGTCAGGAGCCCTACTTCTTAGGAGCCTCTGACGCCCTCTTGACGTAATCTCTGTACATTGTGTACACAGCACCTGCGTGAAAAAGGGAGGAAGGTGCCCTTTGGTGTCTGACCCCTAAATACTTTCCCTCATCCTTCAAGGGGTCCCAGTGGCTCTGCTCTCCCTGCTCATCTTTCTGCCCCAGACATTCAGGCACTCTGGGAGAGCAACTCCTCTGAGTATATAAGCACTGTGATGTCTATTCTGCACAGAGCAGTCTGCTGAGTGGACAGGCCAAAGGTGGTTCTTACGCCTGGGGAAACTGAGGCCCAGTGAAAGGGACTAGCCCACAGTCACAGCTCACAAGTAACTGTTGCTTCTTCCTGTTGTCCCCTTTGGGGAAAATTCATGAAGCAGACTGCCGTCATACTGTCCCGTCACCCAGCAGCAGTCACCAGTGGGGACCCTCTGAAAGGCCTCAGCACAGGGATTCATCAGGGAATTGATGTGGATTCTAGTGTGAGCACCAAGGACTTGAACTTTGACCCACTTAACTGAGGACACTCTTTTGTCCCCCTTCTCCCTCTGACCCCCACATTCTGCTTACCGAGCATGATCGCACCCACAGCACATGCCTGTGCTGCCACTCGGGTGTGAATCAGATGTATGGACAACTTGGTGGGACCTCGAGCCTTCAGCCGGTAAATCCTGTATGCGGCTATCACCAGGCAGCCTCCTACACCTGTGGGTGGAGAACAGAATCACTAGGCCTGTGTCCAAGTTCAGGGTCTCTTAACTCCTCTCTGGGCTTAACCCAGCAGGTTGGGCACTGGGGTACTAAGATTCTTTGATGCACCGAAGTTTGTAATCTTGAGTTTCCTCTGAATGGCATTTTTAAAGTGCCTGTGATCCTCATGGTGCTCCTCCCCCATGCGCAGGAGGTTTGTTGTCATGACTACACCCCCACCTAAGCTTCTCCACCCACTCCTGGATCCCAACTCTTGGTGCAGGTTTTCATGTTCTAGACTGGAAGGGAAATCTTGGGACAAACCCAGGCTGTGATAAAGACCCCATCCTGAGGCTGCTGTTAGCACTCTGTGTCCCGGTGTACATAGCATTCGGTGGTCAGCTGCCACCTCCGCCCATCCAGACTCCCAGTATTGTAAGAGTTTGTTCCTTGCCAGGCAGTGGTGGCACACGCCTTAATCCCAGCACTCGGGAGGCAGAGGCAGGTGGATCTCTGTGAGTTCGAGGCCAGCCTGGTCTTCAGTGAGTTCCAGGACAGGCTCAAAAACCTATCTCGAAAAACAAAAAGAAAAATTTGTTCTTGTGCACTGGGTGGACCACTTGTGTTCTCTAACCATGCCCTCATTCTTTAAAAGGACCAAGAATCACAAAGTCCCAGAGAGAGGAGGCATCCACCCCAACCCTCTTCTTCCCCAACTCACCTATAGGCACCAGTGGAGACTCCCTGGTCTTCCTTAGGAACTTCCCAGACAGGTTGTCCTCACCCTCAGGTGGCACCCACCAGCCCTTGTTAGCAGACATGATCCCAGGTCCAGATGGTAGTGGCTGTGAGCCTAGGATTCTGCCCAGCCCTAGAAGAAGTCCACAACGAGGATGCTGATCCTGGTCTCCAGGGGAAGGAGGATTACCTGCAAGGACCTTACCATGCCCAGCCCAGCACAACCTGCACTTGAGAAGCTGCCCCCTCGGGTGTTGTCTCTTAGGTGTTTGGGCCGCTGGCGGCTACTTTCCTCATGTCCTTAGCATCTGCCTCCTTTCCGGCTCATCTGACTTTACTGTTCTCTTGCTTCCTGCTCCCTATCTGCATCCCTATGGGTGTGATCCTCTGGCCAAGAAAAACAGCTGAGAAAACCCAGAGTAGAGTGGAGCCGTCTTTGAATCTTGGGGCCCTCTTGGACTTGGATCTGTTGACAGTTGCTCCTAAGGGAGCTACAGAGCAAGATCCGACTCTAGGGAGCCAGAGCTGCTCCAGACAGATGCAACGCCAGTTAACTAAGTCCCTGGAGCAGATGTCTGTGATGAGACATTGATATAGTTTGTACCTCAAGACTAAAGGAACAAATTCTGGTCCTCAAGCTGCTCATCAGCCCACTCCTTTCATTCTAATCTCTGTGAGCCCCTAAAAATGCCTGCTCCGATCATCGCTAAGTCCCAGCCTTCAGAGGAGGGATTCAGCCCATAGGATGCCCTCTGAGTCTATCTACAAGACAGAGACTACCTGAGCCAGCTCTTCTTGTTGGTAGCCTGAGTCTCCAGCATCCCCGTGCTTACCGTAAGAGATAGATGGCGAGAAAATGGAGCATGGACAAACAAACGGAGCAGCGCTCAGTATCTGCTGCCTTCAATCAGCCAACACCCGATGCCAGATTTGTCACTATGGGGTCAGGGAAGCAAAGTGGGGAGGAGAGAGAACAGGGCATCAGTCTTCCTCCCCACGCCCCCATCAGCCGGCCGAGCTCCAGATGCAGCAAAGTGAGGTTAGACCTGGTGGAGGAGAGACCTTAGCTAACGTGAGCCTGTTTGTACACAGGTGTGACTAGAGAAACAGTGATGGACAGCGCCCTGAGTCCTGCACCAGGATGAACTGTTTAAGATACTCTTTCAAGCAATGTGAAGTATATACTTCAGTTGTATGATTTTTCTGGTCTTGGCTTTGGTCTCCTTTTGAACCAAGCCTATAACCCCAGCTAGTTAGGAGACTGAGGAAAGAGGATTGCACACTCAAAGCCAGCCTGGGCTACAGAGTGAGTTCATGTCTAGCCTGGACAACTGACTCAACCTGTCTCAAGAAAAGAAATAGGTGTGTGGATGCATACCTTAACACCAGCTCTCAGGAGGCAGAAGCAAGTGAGCTACTGTGAGTTCCAGGCCAGCCAGGGCACTAGACCCTGCCTTGAAAAAGTAAAACTGCCGCAGTGGTGGTGCCGGGGTTTAATCCGATCACTCAGGAGGCTGAGGGAGGGGCGAGCTGATCTCTGAGTTCAAGGCTATCCTGGTTACAGAGCTAGTTCCAGGACAGTCAGGGCTCACGGAGAAACCCTGTCTTGAAAAAACAAGAGAGTTAAGGACGTAGAGCACAGCTTTAGTGGTAAACACTTGTTTAGCAAGTGGGAGGCCCTAGGTTCAGCTCCAGTTGTGAGGGGTTGGGGGAGCAGGGAGTCTTTTTGTTGCCCAAGACAGGGTCTCACGATACAGCCTTGACTGGCTTGGAACTTAAAATGTAGACCAGGCTGGCCTCCAACTCACAGAGATTCACCTGCCCCGCTGCCTCCCAAATGCTGGGATCAGAGACGTGTGTGCCACCACACCCAGCCAGAATCAAGGACTTGTCTCAGGAGTGTGAACAGCTGGAATGTTGCTCCCTTGCATGGCAGTCCCTTGACATGACATGAGTGTGACTGTCTATGCCAGGTGTTTGTGTTGCAGACCTGTCGTGGAGGACCTGAATTCCTTCCCAGACATCAGATTACTTGTCCAAAGATACACAGCTAGTAAGTACCTTGATCTATCCCATGGCTGACTGCCTCTAGGGATGCCGGCTAATCTGAAACCCTTTCTCACTTGTCCATCCTGGCATCCCTGACTAAGAAGAAGCAGCTGTTGCTGAGCCAGTGGGGACAGGTCAGGACGCACTGTGGAGGGTCCCGCTCCCTCCGTGCCTCACGGCCTCTGTGTGCTTGCATGCTGTGTGTTCCCCAGAGGAGCCTCTTTCAGCGCTGGCAGTGTGTCCAGCAGCTGATGTCCCTCTTTCTTTCCCTAGCACTCACTGCTCTGTGAGTAGGCTCAAGGTCACAGCAAATCCCCAGGGCCTTCGCACATCCCCAGTGTCCATGAGAACGCTCCTCTTGGTCGTTCACACACACTCTCATGCTGCCTCTCCACGTCCCCACGCTGGCCCGAGTTCGCAGGAGATGCAAGGTCTACTCTCTCCTCGTGTAAGCTACAGACAGAAAGGCACATGGAAATACCTGGAGGAGACAAGACAGGGATCGTGATCAAATTAAAATCATTTTAAAAATGGACAGACAAAGGGCTAGAGACATGGCTCACTAGGCAATAGAGCTTGCTCTTGCAGAAAACCCTCATGGCAGCTCACAACTGCCTGTACAGCCCCCTGTCCCTTCTGGCCTCCACGGGTACAAGGCTTATATGTGGTGCACAGACATACATGTAGCCCCTCACATATACCTAAAAATAAATTACTATTGGGCTGGAAAGTTCAAGATTTTGAGTTTGAAACCCAGCAGCCGGGTCTGGACGCTGAAGACTGCCTGAAAACTCCAACTCTGGGAGATCTGATGCCACTAGCACACACCCATTCATGTGCGTGTGCACGCATGTGCACATGCGCGCGCGCGCGCGCGCACACACACACACACACACAAAACAGTCTCACTCTGATGCCCTGGCTAGCCTGGAATTTGCTGTGTCCACCAGGCTGGAGTTAAAGGCACGTAACACTCTGCTGAAACCTTAAAAGATATTACTACTATGTGAATGAATATGAGACATGAGTGTGGGCATGTACATGCCACGGCATATATGTGGTGGTCAGAGAGTTGATGTTTTCCTTCCATACATAGATCTGGGGATCACACTCCGCCAGGCTTGGTGCAAGCGCTTTTACTCACTGGATCATATCTTGAAAGGCATTTTTGGGTTTTGAGACAGGATCTCACTATGTAGCCCAGGCTGGCTTGGATTTTGTCTTGTAGATCAGGTTGGCCTTAAACTCGGAGACCTCTCTCTGTCTTCTAGGTGCTAGGATTAAAGTGGGAACTACAAAGCCAGCTGAGGAGATGCCTGACATCAACCTCTGACCTCTGCATACACCTGTGCACAGTGGCATGTGTGCATCCACACACATTCTAACACACACATGCACAAGTGGCATGTATGCACCACACACATGCATACAGTTGTGAATGCAGTACACACATTCTAACACACACATGTACACAGTGGCATGTGTGTGTACCGCACACATTCAACACACATGCACACAGTGGCATTGTGCACCCACACACATTCTAACACATGCACATGAACATAGTGGCGTGTGTGCACCACACACATTCTAACATATATGCACAGAGTTATAAGTGTGTACTCACATCCTAACACATGCATGCACACAGCAGCATGTGTGTACCACACACATTCTAACACACATGCACACAGGTGTACCACACACACGGTTGTGAGTATACACCACACACATTCTAGCACACATGCACACAGTTGTGAGTATGCACCAGACACATTCTAACACACATGCACACAGTTGTGAGTGTGCACCACACACATTCTAGCACACACGCACACAGTTGTGAGTGTGCACCACACATTCTAGCACACACGCACACAGTTGTGAGTGTGCACCACACACATGCACAAACAGAAGTGCTGCTCCCTCTGCTATTGAACTATTGAAACAATGGATTCCACAGAATGAAGATTTCTCAGGAGTCCCACGGTGGAGGAAGGGAAAGTCTAAAGCTCTGGTTCCTGCCAGAGGAGGATCTTACTTGTGGAAGAGATTTTATCTGGTTCTGACAACGTATCTGGCCACCTCTCAAGGCAGACCTAAACTGAACAAGGACAGGTGAATGCCATGCTAGACACCACACCTTCACCAGGACCGCTCAGCAATGCAGACTTCTTCCCCTGCATCTAAACTGAAGCTTCACTCCAGTGCACAGAGATGGCTGTAGGGGTCACTGGACCCCTACATTCTCTTTTCTCAGCATGACCACAGTGAGTAAATTTCCTCTCATCTTTTGTCTAGTCCTCTTTTGTTAGACAGGGTTTTACTGGCCTGGAACTTGCTGTTAGAGCAGGCTGGCCTCAAATCCCAGATTTGCCTGCCTCTGCCTCTCCAGGGCTGGAATTAAAGGGGTACACCACCATGCCTAGCTGTTAGTCATTTCTTTAATAGTCGTAGCAGAACATTTGACTTCAGGAGCCAGACTGTTACCCAAAAATCTCTGGGACATAGACTATTATTATTCCCATTACACAGATGAAAAACTGAGGCTCCAGACCGGGCATGCTGGTTTACACCTTTAATCCCAGCATTTGGGAGGCAGAGGCAGGCAGATCTTTGAGTTTGTGGTCAGCCTGGTCTACAGAATGAGTTCCAGGAGAGAGACTCTGTCCTGACGAAAAGAGAGAGAGAGAGAGAGAGAGAGTTCTATTGAATGACTTAGACAAAGTTAAAATACTCAACGGAGAAAACAAAACTTCTAACTATCCCTCAAATCAAATTTCACTGCCCAGGACTAACTTAGAAGTCTATACTGCAGGTCAAGTCTTGAGATAGAAGAAATAAAGTTGTCTTTTTATTTCAAAGCTGTGTGAGGAGGGCTGTGGGGCGCTGTTGAACCGCACCTGGGTAGCATCTGGGCCTTGGGTTTAGTGCCCAGCACTAAACAGGGAGGGGACCTGAGGACATACAGTAAAACTTCAAGTAACGAGTTTCCATAGCGTCCTGTTTTAGTAAACAGATAAGATAGAATTATGACAGCATCGTTCTTGTTAAGATGCCAAGTGTTAAATAATTGTTTCCATGTAAGCACTTCTATGTTAGTAATTTGCTTGCTGAACCTTCTTTTTCTTCCAAATCAGGTCACATTAATAAAATCCGGCTTGGAGGGGCCGAAATTAAATACAAATAGATTTACCGAGTCACGGGCCAGCATCTATAGGCCAGCGTTGGCTGCCCATACACTACGTGGATCATGTCAAGCCTCTAGGTCTCTGAGTCTCCACCCACCTCCATCCAGAGGTTAACACTCTGCAGGGCCCTGTCTGCTCCTCTTCCTCCAGAATGAGCAAGTGGCAGGAAATGGGGCCCAGACTGAAAAGTCCCTGACAAAAGACAGGAAGGTTGCCCCGTGGGATCCGAGATTCTCAACACACACACACACACACACACACACACACACACACACACACACACACACACACACTGTTGCGTGACCACTCGCTCCCTAACTGGAAGCTCTCTAGGGTTGTCCCTGTCGTGTTGAAGTGGAATGGGTTGGGGGAAGGGGACGATGTCTTGAAACTCTCAGAACACAATCTAAGGCACAGCTGCGCTATATATAGCCCAAGGGAGCTGAGTGGCCACAGAGGGCAAGAGAGCGACATGTGACTTCTGCTTTGAGCTAAGGAGAGTTGTGAGTGAGGGGAAGATGGGAATGAACTAGACGAGGAACAGGAGACGGAATGCGAAAGAACAGAACAGGACCGAGAGGGTGTCTTAGGAGAAAAAACCAAGCAGTTAGGTCAAAGGGAAGTACCTGGGATCTGAGAAGCAAAAAGCAGAGAAAAAGAATGGGGGTGATGGCTCACACCCTGAATCCCAGCACTTGGGAGGCAGAGGCAGGAGGATCTCTGTGAGTCGGAGACCAGCCTGGTCCATATATGAGACCCTGTCTCTAAATAATAAAACAAAATAAAACAAAACAAAAACAAACCAAGTTCTAGGTCAGCTCAGGGTAACAGAGTAAGACCAGGCCTTAAAAAAATTTTTTTTTAAAGGAAGGAGAAGAAGAAAAGACAATAACAAACAGAAAGGCAGGCCATTGAAGTCTCCAGATGAAGTGTGTAGGTGCAGGTTGCCCCTGGGACATGGCTGGCCCTGGAAAACTGCAATACCCCATCTCCTTTTAGAAACTGGTATAAGGTTCTGAGGACCTTGTAGCAGCCATCCAAGGACATCCCCAAGAGCCACAGGCGTGGAGCCAGGAAAGTGCCTTTGATATGTTCCAGAGGAGACTGTTCACATTTCAAACAGATTTTATTTTAAGGGGTCATAAGTAGAGCTGGGTAGGGTGGTGTGTGCCTGCAGTCCTAACTCAGGAGCAGAGACAGAGGAATTGAGCCCAGGAGTTCAAACCCAGGCTTGGCAACATGGTGAGATGCAGGGCGTGGATAACGGTGGCTGGAGACTGATTCCTCCTGCTTGGGAAGGAACAGTTCTGGCCTGTAGAACATCCTGGAAGAGACTTCCAACTCAGACAGGAAATGGGTGCAGCAGAAATTGAAATCTTTTGCTAAAGTCTTTGTGCTGGGTGTTTAGAATTCTCAGTCTATCACCCAGCTTCCTCTAAAATACCCTGTAGGCTGGATGATACTTAAAATCTTCAAAAGCCTACAAACTTTGGGCACCAAACATATTATATTTAATCCTTCATACTGCTCTAGCAGGTATGAATCACAACTGCTTTAAAAAAAAAATAAGGAACAGGCTGGAGAGATGGCCTAGTGGTTAGGAGCCCTGGCTGCTCTTCCACAGGACCCGGGTTGAATTAGTAGCATCCACTTGATGGCTCAAAATGGGCAACTCTACCTCCAGGAGATCCGATGCCCTCTTTTGGCCTCCTCAGGCAATGCGTGTTTGTGACTTGACAGGCATATATGCAGGCAAAACACTTGGTCACATAAAATACAAATGAATCTTTGCTTTTTTAAATAAATTTTTATTTCTAAGTGTAAAAAAAAAACACAGGTAGTTGTGACACACGACTTTAATCCCAGCACTCAGGAGGTAGAGGTAGGAGGATTTCTGTGAGTTTGAGGCCAGCCTGGTTTACAGAGTGAGTTCCAGGACCACCAGGACTACACAGAGAAACCCTGTCTCGAAAGGAAGGAAAGGAGGGAGGGAAATAAAGATAGAAAGATAGAGACAGGAAGAAGGAAGATGACTCAGCAGCTAAAATTCCTTCTTATACAAGTCTGATAAACTGAGCCTGGATCCCTATAACCCTGCAGCACAATTCTGCAATTTCCACATTCCAGGGACAGGATTTCCCTGGAAACCCGAAAGCCAGGTAGGAGTACACAACACAGCAGCAGACAAGAGAGACCCTGCCTCAAACAAGATGGAAAGGAGGGCAGACAGCTGAGTAGTCTCTCTCTCTCTCTCTCTCTCTCTCTCTCTCTCTCTCTCTCTCTCTCACACACACACACACACACACACACACACACACACACACACACAGAGTTGGGGATGCAGCTCAAGGGTGAAGAGTTTGCCTAACCCTAACACGTATCTGCTCCTGGGTTCTTCAATCCCCGCAGCAGGAGGAAAAGAGAGGTTTCTGGTTGGCACTTACCTGGAAGCCCAGCGTTTACGAGGTGGAGGGAGGAGAATCAAATTCAGCGTCTTCGTTGGCTGCAAGGTGAGCACGAGGCTGAGTGTGCTACACGTGAACTTCTTTTTGTTTGTTTGTTTGAATTTTATTTTATGTGTATGAGTGAGTGATTGCATGCGTGTGTACCAAGTGCATGCCTGGTGCCCTTGGAGGCCATAAGAAGACATGGGATCTCTCCTGGAACTATAGTGAGCTGCCATGTGGGTGTTGGGAACCAAACTGGGGTCCTCTGTAAGAGCAGTAAGTGCTTTCAACTTATGTGCTATCTTCACAGTCCCTGAGAACTTTTTTTTCCTTCCAAGACAGGATTTCTTTGTGTAGCTTTGGAGCCTGTCCTGGAATGAGCTCTGAAGACCAGGCTGGCCTCAAACTCACAGAGATCCGCCTGCCTCTGCCCGCCAAGTGCTGGGATTAAAGGCCTGTGCCACCACCGCCTGATTGAGAGCTTATTTTTTTATGAAAAATATTTTTTATATTATTAGGTGCAAGAAAGATGGCTCGGCAATTAAGAACAAATTTTGAAAATTGTCTTATGGGGCTGAAGAGATGACTCAGGTTTAGAGCACTGACTGCTCTTCCATGGGTCTTGAGTTCAATTCCCAGTACCCATATGGTGGCTCACAACCATCTGTAATGAAATCTGATGCCCTCTTCTGGTATAAAGGCAGACATGCAGGCAGAATACTGTATACATAATAAACATTTTAAAAATGTTTTATTATATGTATGGGTGTTTTGCTTGTATTATGTCTGTGTACTTAGTATCTGCCTGATACCACAGAGGCCAGAGGAAAGCATTGGACCCCCTGGAACTAGGGTTATAGACAGTTGTGAGGCACCAAGTGGGTGATGGGTGTTGGGGAATATTATTTTCAGGTGTCTGATTTCTGCTTACGCTGCATTTGATTAACTGTCAAGCTGTGATTTTTTTTTTTTTTGCCTGTCTGAAATACCTGATAGTCCTAATAACCATAATGATAATGAACGGCCAACAGTGAGGCTGGAGCAAGGATAGGTGGGGCTGGCAGGCAGAGAGAATAAATAGAGGGAGACCCCAAGAGAAGAGGAGCAAGAGAGAACAAGGATAGGAGGATATCGGGGGTCAGCCATCCAGCTACACAGCAAGCCACGGAGAAAGCTATACAGAAATAGAGAAAGTTAAAAGCCCAGAGCCTAAGGTAGTTGGGAGGATTTAAGTTAAGTAAAGCTGGGAAGAAATAAGCCAAGCTAAGGCCAGGCATTCATAACTAAGAATAAGTCCTCTGTGTGTGATTTATATGGGAGCTGGGTGGTGGGCCCCCTAAAAAAAGGCAAAAGAATAAAACATCACACAATAGCTGGGACTCAGTCTGAGATAAGTAGAATAGCAACCAGTGCTCTCAAGTGTTGAGCCATTTCTCCATCCCCGAGGATCTATTTTTAAAAAGCAAAGGCCAGGGGACTGGAAGCAAGAGCGCAGACAGCTAACAGGGTTGACTACTGGACCCAGGCCTTCTGGGCATTCAGGGACTTTACCCAAGGTCAGGATAGGCCTGGGCCAGAATCTGTCTGGCCTGTGGCACCAGGACAGCGGTTAGGGTCTACCCAGCTAAGCATCTGACTATATTGCATCTAGCCCTTACTCCCTCAAGGAAACGGGTCTCCATTTAAAATCCAACATCAATACCAGAAACTACAAACAGGGCCCTGGGACACAGCTGGTGGGAGTCAGTTTACCCTTCCTGCTATAACTATATGGCTTGTTTTACCTACTCAAAAGGTTTCCCACAAACAAGATCGGAGTCAGCTAACACCTTGGTAGGCAAAGACGGGAAGAAACAGTACAATATACCCTGTAGATCAACCGAAACTGCCCGGATTAGCAGAGGGAGGGAGCTTTGTGCCCCTAATACCCTTCTCCCAGGGAACGGAGGATTCCTGAGCGGTCCACCTTCCCACCTGGGCTGTGCCAGGCAGGACTCAGCCATTCACTGCCACCAGTGAGTGCTCTTGGCCTGCCACCTCTCCAGGCCCCTGCGCCACCCCCCAAGGCAGAGGAATCTGCTCGGAGTTCACCAGCCAAGTGGGGACCCTGGAAAGTATGTCATGGAAACAGTGACACAATGCAGCCTTCAAGCTGACCTTACTGTTCCCAGACCACAGAGCCCCAGGGTGACTCTCAAACTGGGTTTTGATCTTTTCCTGCCTGAGCCCCATGTGAATATACTGTACTGCGGTTCTCACAGCACAGGGCCCCAGCCACTCGCCAAAGCCTGGAAGCCAGACCTGCTTCCCTGCTTGAAACCTGGTGTTTTGCTACTGTTGTTGTTGCTTTGTTTTGCCTGCATTGATTTTTGTTTTTGTTTTTTAACCCGTGTTTTCTCTGTGTAACATCCCTGGCTGTCCTGGAACTCTCTCCGCAGACCAGGTTGACCCTCAACTCACAGAGATCCACCTACCACTGCCTTCCTCGAGCTGGGATTAAAGATATCTGCCACCATGCCCAGTTTTAGCCTCTTTCTCTTTATATTTGTTTACATTTATTTTTATTTTATGCTCATTAATGTTTTGCCTGCATGTATGTCTGTGTGAGGGTGTCAGAAGTCATGGAATTGGAGTTACAGACAGGTTACTGCCATGTGGGTGCTGGGAATTGAACCCAGGTCCTCTGGAAGAGAAGCCAGTGCTCTTAACTACCGAACCATCTTCCCAGCCCTTCTCTTTATATTTTATTATTATTGTTATTGTTATTTTGTTGGTTTTTTGGAGACAGGGTTTCCCTATGTAGCCCTAGTTCTCCTGGAACTCATTCTGTAGACAAGGCTGGCTTCAAACTCAGATCCACCTGCTTCTGCCTCCCGAAGGCTGGAATTAAAGGCATGCCCCGCCATGCCCAGCATAGTTTAATATTTTTAAAGCCACTGAGTGTCCAGGGTTTATTTTAAAATTTTGTTTATGTGTATGAGTAGTTGGCCTTCATGTATGTCATGTATGTATATGTGCACCTCACATGTGTCCGGTGGGAAGGAGGCCAGAAGAGAGAGCTGGATCCCTTACAGATAGTTGTGAGCTGCCACATGGGTACTGGGAACCAAGCCCACATCTTCTGTGAGTGTTTTTAACCGCTGAACCATCTCTTCAGACTTTGGGGGATGCCTGGGAACAGAGCTGCTAGCCTAGCTTCCCCAACTGCAGTGGCATTAAACATGTTACAGTCAGCAAGATGACTGCAGAGTGGGAAGAAAAACAAGAAGACAGGTGGTGCTGTCACACGCCTTTAATCCCATCACTCAGGAGGCAGAGGCAGGTGGATCTCTGTGAGTTTAAGGCCAGTCTGAGTCCTGACTACAAGACAGGAGCCTTATTTTAGGTCATAAGTCTGGTTTATAAAACTATCTACTGTAAAACAAGCTACCTGACTTGAGTCTCATTTTCACTGTCTTTACAAGGTTGCTCTGAGTTGGACATGGTACTCCTGAAATTCCAGTATTTAGGAGGCTGAGGCCGGAGGATTACAATTTCAAGGCTAGCCTGAGCTACATAGTGAGGCCCTTTCGCAAAACCCAAGGGTTAGACTGGGGATGTAGATGAGTTAGGAGACTGTACGTCTAGAATGCATAAGCCTTGGTTTGATGCCCAGCCATAAACCTGAGTTGGAGGCAGGAGGACCAGAATTCAAGGTTATCCTTGGCTACATAGTGAGCTCGAGGCTAATCTTCCATACATGAAACCCTGTTTAAACAAAACAACAAAACAAAACATACCAGGGTGGGGGCAGTAAGAGGGTTCTCTGGTAAAGGTGCTTGCTGGGGGGCCTGATTGCCTGAGTTCAATCCTCAGAAACCACTTGGAAAGAGGAGAACCAACTCCCTGAAGCAGCCCTCTGGCCTTCACATTCATGAGTATATAAATACAGACATGGACAGGGTCAGCAGTTAAGAGCACTGACTGCACTTCCAGAGGACCCGGGATCAATTCCCAGCACCCATATGGCAGCTTAAGACTGTCTATAACTCCAGTTCCAGGGGATGCAACACCCTCACACAGACATACATGCAGGCAAAACACCAATGGACATAAAAATATAATTAAAAAAAGGAAAACCACAGACATGGATACACAACAAATAAATAAATGTAATCATGAAAAAAAGAATAAAGATCAGCATTAAAAACGAGTGCTGTAGACCTGGGATGCTGCCTGCCTACCTTGTGCAGGGCTCTAGGCTCAGTCTTTAGCACTGTTATCTTACAGCTGGCACTCCATAAAGAAGGGAAGTCAGGACAGGAACTCAAGGTGGGAGTTTGAATCAAGAACCACAGAGGAGGGGCTGGAGAGATGACTCCGCAGCTAGAAGCACTTGCTGCTCTTGCAGAGGACCAGGGTTCGGTTCCCAGCACCCATGTGGTGGTTTGCAACCATCCTAACTCTAGTTCCAGGAGCTCTGTTCCCCTTCTGACCTCTGCAAGCACCATGCACACATGTGGTGCACATACATACATACATACATACATGTATGCGAAACACATAAAATGAATACATTTAATAATCTTTTTGTTTTTTTTGAGACAGAGTTTCTCTGTGTAATACTATAATGGTATATTATTTATGTGTTAATAAATAAAGCTTACTGAAGATCAGAGTGCAAAGCAGCCACAATAATCAGGCATACAGTCCAGGCAGTGGTGGCACA
>NW_026067974.1:14778182-14802048 GCF_014885135.2 Alexandromys fortis | reverse complement strand
GACATGGCAACTTCTTATTAATTATGAAAGCTCAGCCTTTAGCTTATGCTTGTCCCACGAGCTCCTAGAACTTAATTTGTTGCTATTCATCTACATTTTGCCTGGGACTTTTTACCTTTTAATATTCTTTTTGTCCTGCTTTCCCGCTTCCTCCATGTCTGTCTGTGTCTGTATAGCTCCTGGCATTTCTCCTTCTCCCCCTGTCTCTGTGAAACCTAGATTCCTCTTCCAATATACTCTCTCTGCCCGGAAGTGCCGCCTATACGCCTCCTGCCTAGCTATCGGTCGTTTAGCTTCTTATTAGAATCAGGTGCCTCAGGCAGGCAAGGTAAGCAAACGCAACACATCTTTACATAGTTAAAGTAATAGTCCACAACAGGCTGCACCCTCCCACATCAATGATTAATCAAGACAAATGCCCCACAAACTCACCTACAGACCAGTCTTACAAAGACATGTCTCAGTTAAGGTTCCCTGTTGATGGGCACAACCCTAGCTGTGCCAAGTGGACTAAAGAGAACTCAGCAGCACACATCTAAAGAGAGATGATGATTGATACCGAGGTAACAGTGTAGAAGGAACTGTCCCCAGTCTCCATAAGAAATAGACAAAGATAAAGGATGGCTTCCCTGGCAGACTTATTCATCAATTTATAGGAGGATGATCCTAGTGGGTATTTGATTCTCCATGTATATAATTCTCTATCTTTAATTATGTAAAATGTATAATCCAGGCACTCAACCTTTTGGAGTAGGATGTAAAATTAGTTATATTGATGGGGTTGTAGCTCAGTGAATGCTCTGTAGGGCGCAGCATCCAGTGCTTGTCCAGGGAACCATAACTGATATATTTGACACTATATCCATCCAGGATGAGCAGCTTATCGGCCACCATGTTTTTACAAACATTGCAGATGGGTGAAGTGGCCACACACCTTTAATCTCAGCACACAGGAGGCAGAGGCTTCAGACCTCATGGAACTGGAGTTTACAGGTGGTTGTGAGAGGCTATGTGGGCATTGAGAATCGAACCCGGGTCCTCTGGAACAGCATCCAGTGCTCTTAACCATTGAGCCATCTCTCCAGTCCACAGTGAAGTAGCATACTATTAAAATTATACAGTGTACCGTTTGCACTACTCCGTGTACTCCAATACTACACCTGTAGTATACCGTAGCCTGCACAACGGGATGGTGCACGAACTGGGAAGGATGGTTCACGTGCACACACACACATACAGGCGAGGACACGGGTCATCCTTGAACCAAGAATGCCCCCTTTATTGTGTTCAGGGGCAGCTTCTATAGGGATCCTTGACTGATAGCCATGCCCCAGCCAAACCCACC
Organism: Alexandromys fortis; assembly: GCF_014885135.2. Taxonomy (NCBI): domain Eukaryota; kingdom Metazoa; phylum Chordata; class Mammalia; order Rodentia; family Cricetidae; genus Alexandromys; species Alexandromys fortis. The sequence continues at coordinate 14,800,703 of NW_026067974.1, read as the reverse complement.
AGAAACCACTCCCCTGCCATCAGGAACTCCTGAGTGTCTCTTGCTCAGAGCAGCTGCAGACACAGGAAAACAAGTTGTTTTGCTCAGAGCAGCTGCAAGCATAACAAGTTGTTTATGAGAAATTCAGGGTCTGGGGGTCCACAGTCCCCAACAATACAGGGCTGGGAAGAGAGGAGGATGATCAATAACATGCTTGTCACGAAAGCAGGAGAACCTGAGTTTGGATCTCCAGCACCTACATACAAAGTGGGAGTGACTCTGTCTGTCTGTCTGTCTGTCTGTCTGTCTGTCTGTCTGTCTGTCTGTGTTGAGACAGGGTCTCTCCATGGAGTCCTCGATGTCCTGAAGCTAACTATGTAGACCAGACTGGTCTCAAACTCACAGAGATCCACCCGAGAGTAGAGAGAAGATCCCTGGAGATTCTGGTGGCTGGCCAGTCTAGCTGAATCAACCAGCTCCAGGTTAAGGGAGAAATTCTGTCTCAAAAAATAAAGCAGACAGGAGTGAAGACATCTGACATTGACGTTTAGCCCCTCCACACACGAGCAAAACTACACACACACACACACACATACAGGTATACAGCTCAGAGTCTGGGGTATAGTTCTGTGGTAGAGAGCTGCCTGGCACGCAGGAGCCCCTGAGTTTGAGTGTCATCACCAAGAAAGGAAGAAAAAGAAAACCCATCTACAGCTCAACATACCAACTAATCATACCTGTGCACTCAGCATCCAGGTCAAGACCAGACCTAGCCCCCCTGAGTCCCATCGTGTTCCTTTCCAGGACTGTCCTGCACACCAGGTAAGCTTGTTTCTCCCTTAGCAGCAATTCCTTTTGCCTGTTTCATACTATATATAAATGGAAACTTTTAATGAGCGTGTATAAGCCGGTGTTTATTCTCGTGGATGTACACTGTACCAATGTATGATTATAGTAGCGTTTATTCTGTGGTTGATGGGCATTTCGAGTGGTTTCCTATTTTTTGTTTGCTGGCCATTGTGAATAGTGCTTCTATGAACACCCTGTCACGAGTATTTTGGTGATCATCTATAAGCGTTTCTGTAGAAGTCCCATGGGATCTCTAAAGTTCTAGTGAGTTCCTATGTTGACACCGGGGTGGACATGTGCTCTCCAGAGTGATTTGTACCAATTTACATGTGTGTCCAGGCTGTGGCTTTCTTTCCATGTATTTAAAAGCACTTCACATTTGCTCCTTGCCATATATCACTAGAGAGGTACCACGACGGCGAAGCCCGACTGGGGAGAACTGAGGCCAAGCGAGTTAAGGAATTAAAAAGACTCAAAGCAGCTGAGTGGGACAGTGTTGGCTCTCAACAAACCCGAGGTGGATCAGAAGTAGTTATCGCATAAAAATAGAGGCTCAGAGCCTGGCAGGGTGGCCCTTACCTTTAATTTGGCAGAGGTTGGAGGATCTCTGTGATTTAAAGATGAGCCTGGTCTACATAGTAAGCTTCAGAACAACTAAAACTACACAGAGAGACCCTGTCTCAGAAACTAACAAAGGAAAACGGGATCAAAGCACTGGGGTGGTGACCCCGGGGCTCAAATCCCACCTCTCAGGAGATGGAGGCAGGTGTCAGTTCAAGGCCAGTTCCTAGCTACAGTCTGAGTTTGAGATCAGCCTGGGCAACGTGTGACCTTGTTTCATAAACAACATAACAATAGAAATGAAAAATTGAGGCTCAAGTGAGCACACGCTTTGATTTTTTAGAGAGAAGCTAGAATCCATTTAAAAGTTTTGGCAATTTACATTTTTGGAAAACCTCATAGTAGCCAAACAAAACCCCAGGGAGGTGGGGAGGCAGCCCTTGCAGTTCTTAAACCTGTGAACTAGCCCTTGGGGCATGGTTTCAGGCGGAATTTGACCAGCAAGTCTCTTTAGCTACAGTTTAATTCCTTCCCCGGCCAGGGCCATAACTAAAAGCCTGCCCATTTGTAATTCTAGAGTACAGGAATGGTCCGCACTAGACTATACAAAACAGCCTCCTGTCCTACATCTCCAGTAAGCTGTCTTTTGTCACCCAGTCTCACTCTGTTTAAAATATTTAGGGGAATTTTTCGTGGCTTTTCTTAGACATTTATTTTTATTTTATTTGTCTGTGTCTGTAGGTAGGTGTGTGCACATCAGTACAAGAGCTCACAGAGGAGTCGGATCCCCAAGGGATTGGATTTACAGGTGGTTGTGAACGCCCGGTGTGGGTGTTGGGTATTCGGTGCAACAGTCCTACAAACTCTTCACCGCTGAGCCATCTCTCCCACCCCAGGTTTCCTTTTCTTAACTGGCAGCTCCGAGCAGGGGAATTCCAGTCCATGCACATTCTTAAAAAGTCTTGTACTCAGGATCTTACTGGGACGCAAGGAGTTAAGAGGAAATGGCCTATTAGGGTTTTGCTAATCCGAGAAACCCAGGACCTCAAAACTATGTAGAACGCCTGTAAAAGCTACGATTCCACCAGGCGGGGATGGTTGGCCGAGAGGCCCCGAAGGTTCTTCGAGTAACTGCAGAGCAGAACCTAGAACGGCCATGAGCATCCGGAGATCCGCTGGACCAAGGCCCTGACCTAGCGCACGAGATAACGGTGGCGCTCTCTGGCCCGGCCCGGGGCAACTCAGGTGAGGCGTGTCTCCATCACGCCGTTAGCTGCAGGCTCCTCCGAGAATCTCACCGGAGGAGAGTTAGCTGCAGGCTCCTCCGAGAATCTCACCGGAGGAGAGGAGCCGGGGCTGCAGTGCGCCAAGTCGGCAGCCCACCCGGGCTCCCCGGCTCCATGCGCAGGGGTCCCCCCCCCCCCGCCCCGCGCGCCCCCACCGCCGACGGGACCGCCCGGGAGCGCGCTCGGCCGGTCACGGAAAGTTGGCGCCGGCGCGGGACCCGCGCGCTTCGGCCGCCACCCCCCCACCCGAGGCGCACGTGCCGCCGCGCCCCCGCTCCCAGGCCCAGACGGGACGCCCCCCACCCCCACCGCGGCACGCAGTGCGCAGGCGCCTCCCCGCGGGTCCCGGCGGCGGGAGCGGGAGCGAGAGAGGGAGGCGGCGGGCCCGGCTGGAGCGGCTTCAGCCTCGGCTGAGGGCTGAGGCGAAGAAGGCGGTGGCGGCAGCGGTGGCGGCGAGGCGGCGAAGGTGATGGCGACGCGGGGCCCATGAGGCGGCGGCCGGCGGGACGGGCCGAGGCCCGGCGGAGGAGGCGGCTTCGGGGGCGCCCACCGCCGGGTGAGCGGCGGCTTGAGGGGGGACCCGGGCCGGGCGCGGCCGGGCGAACTCTGAGGTGCCTCGAAAGCGGCGGCGGCGGGAGCGGCTGCGGCGGCTGCGGGTCGTGCTCCCGGGAGTGGCGGGGCGGGAAGGGACGCCGCGGAAGGCTTCCCGCCGAGCCCGGAGGGGCGTCGCCACCGCGTCCCGCCGCCGCCCCCGGCGCGCCCGCCCTCTTTGTCCCCAGGCGCGCGGTTCCCAAATTGGGAGGGAAACGGCTCGGGCGGGCCGGGAGCGGGCGGCGGCGCTCCCGCAACTCCTCGGGCGGTTGGGGGCCCGGCGGGGCCGGCGCTGGGCGGGCTGGTCTTTGTCTGGCGACGGCGGCCGCTCCTCCGTGGCGTGCTGCGGGGTCCGGCGGCTCCTCCGGTTCCGTCGGAGGTTTTTACCGGAGGTTCGGTTCGAGCGCTGCGCCGCGGGAGAGGGGCTGGCGGGAGGACCCGACTCGTCGCCTCTTGTTGGACGCCTTTTCTTTACTTGAGACGACTTTATCTTTACTTCGTAAAACTTTGGAGCTCTGTTGGTTTGTATTTTTTTTTTTTAATTGTTCTTCGTTGAGTCTCCAGATTGAAAATAGAGGGGAGGCGCTAATGCTGTGATTGGGCTGGCTGCTGCGGTTGGAGTTTTTGAGTTGAAGTGATTTATGTGATTTGTATTTAGAATTTGGGGGTCTCCCGCCCCCTGACCCTTAGCGATTTATATTTGGGATTGCTTTTCTTCTGCGGAGTGGATGAGTTGGGTTTTTATCATTTGATATTTTCGGTCTTCGAGAATTGGCAGCGCTGCAGAATTCATTGTGCTCCTGCTTGTGTTTGGTTCTCATCAAACTCGGTGAAACCGAGGAAATCAAGGTAGACAAAGTTCTGGATAAGAGATTTTCTGTGTGTCTTAAGTCTGAAAGCCCTTGTTTTTGTGTGCATCCTTGTAAGTGGATATATGTGAAAGCGCTGTACAAAGCTATACAAAGGAAAGATTTTAATTCTCTGTTAAGCAGAAATCATGTATTTCAGATACGTGAGTATCTGTAGGAAGAGAATTAATGATGTAATCTTGGAATCAAATCCTTCCCTCTGTAAACAGTTGGTAGGAATTTTTCAGAGCAAGAATGAAAAGCAAAAAGAAACAAGCCCCACAAACTTAATTGCGTAGCTCCTAACTAAATTGCTTAGCTCCCAACTAAATTAATTGTGAATTTTTTTTTTTTTTTAATTTGCAGGTTTCTTTTGGTGTAAGCAGGGGTTTGTGCAGGTACTTTGAGTTTCTGAAGGGCTGTGTAATGGCAGCATGCTAGAAACTCTAGCGGACTCTTCTGGGTGAAGGGTGAAAAGCTTTGTTAAACCAATCCGTTACCCAGATCCTCGGTGCAGAGTACTGTCGGCAAAGGGCATTTGGAGAGAAAACAGGCAGTGTGAGTTTTATAAATGTGTCAGTTTGTCATGGTCTCAGCCATTGGTGTCATTCTAGCAACTGAGCAAGGTGTTCAGTGCTGGCTACATACAACTGTAAATTATTTCACAGTCTGGAGTTGACTGTCAGCAGGCCATGGTTTATCTTTCAGACCTGTGGAATGTCTTTATCCAAAAGGGTTTTCCTAGGTGCGAGCATGAGATGATCTCATTAAAGATAACATTTTACTTTTTATTCTCTTTGAAGCAGGAACTTGTATGCAGTTCTAATTGATCTGGAACTTGGTATACATACCAGGCTGGCTTTGAACTCTAGCCTGACCCTCCAGGTGATGGGGTTATAGGTGTGTACCACCACTGGTGGCTCATTTAACAAACTTTTGTGATGCTGGAGACATATGCTAAGCACGCAGGTTCCCCTCACTGAGCCATACCCTCAGCCCCAGCAGATTTTTTTCCCCTGGTTAAGTCTTTGTGTGACACAGAGCTCAGCGTTGAGTAAACAAAGATGTGTACCGTCTTCTTTTCCCTCTCAATGTGTTTTGTTGGTGTTTTTGTTTTTCAAGACAGGGTTTCTCTGTATAGGCCTGGAAATTACTCTAGACCAGGCTGGCCTCGAACTCTTAAAGAGATCAACTGTCTCTGCCTCCCAAGTGCTGGGATTAAAAGCATTTGCTACAACTGCTTGGCTCCTCTCAATGTTTTTGTTTGTTTCTGAGACAGAGTTTTTCTGTAGCTTTGGAGCCTGTCCTGGAACTAGCTCTTAAAGACCAGGCTGGCCTCGAACTCACAGAGATTCTCCTGCTTCTGCCTCCTAAGTGCTGGGATTATCCTCTTATTTTTAACATGAAAAATAAAGATTAGCAATCTAGAAATTATCTAAAAGCCTTGAAAACAATGTACAGGCTTTTAGAATAAGTTTGTTTTTCCTCTTTAGAAGAGGCGTCGTTTCACATACTATTCTTATCCTCTAACCTCTGAAAGGTGTTGAACTCCCTAGTTACATGGCTTGTTGTATCCATGTTTCTGTGGGACCTAACTGGTTTTGACTAAACTAGTTGTAACCTCATGATGACTTGTACATACCTTTTGAGGATGTTTGGAGTTAAGTGGCGTTAGACTCTATTTTTAGGGAATTCCTTTTGACTCATTCTTGGACCTGGAATTCCTACTTGCCCATCTAAAGTAGGTATTTATGTGCACTTAGATTCCATCCTGAAATGCTGTCTCCTCAAGGGTTCTGATTCTGCTCCAGCTCTTCCTCAGGGCCATCTCTGATGTTGGCCATGTCTTTACCTGATAATCTTGGCCTTAGTCCTTATTCTTCTTTGCTCACTCTAAACTTACCCATTCTTGGTCTTCTGTTACCCAGTATATTTTGAATTTTGTTGTGCTTTTGAGACAGGGTCTTATTCTAGCCCAGGTTGACTGTGAACTTACAGCAGCCCCACTTCAGCCTCCCCATGTGCTTGTGGAATTGGAATTACTGGTGTAAGCCGGTATGCTCCCTTGGTGTGTATAGCACTGGAGATTGAGCTATAGCCTCTTGCATGCTAGGTAAGCACTCTGCCAGCTACACCTCCAGCTTGCTTTTATAGTTCTTTCTTTCCCTTCCTTTCTGTACTAGGGATTGAACCCACAGCATGATAGACAAACACTTGGCTACTGAACTACATCCCTAGCCCTGCTTATATATATTTTTTCTTATTCTGTGTATTCTTGTCATACTTACGTCTTTTTCCTATTTCCTGAAAGTTCAAAGCCTACCCAGAGAGTCTTTGCATACACTCTGTTTCCTTTACCCCAGAGGCAACTTTTTATCTTTACTCCTATCAAGAAACCTTTCTGGATGAAAGAGATGACTCAGTGATTTAGAACACTTTTTCTTACAGAGGACATGGTTCGATCGCATACATGTCAGTCAGCCATCTATAACTCCAGTTCCAGAGTATCTTAACACTGTCTTCTGACCTTGCAAGCACCAAGCAAGCACATAAGTGGTGCACAGATAAACACATGAACAAAATACTCATACACATAAAATTAAAAAGAAACCTATTTCTTTCTAGTTTAGCTGAGGGATCTCTAAAACACAGTACTCTTCTGGGAATCTATGCTTATTTGTATAATGTCTGTGTCACCATTAGACTGTATAGTGTATTCTGTAATGTTTAGAGTAATGTCTTGTCTGTGATAGCTCAGTACCCTCAGCACCTAGCTAGTTCATGTCTGTATTCAGCAATTTGGTGCTTGCTAATTTTTTCTTTGTAGTTGTTTGGTATAGTAAAGTACTTCTGATAAAGCTTCAGGGTCTCTATCTGGAAGATTTGCTGTTACATATATATTGATATTTTCTTCCTTTGTGTTTTATTGCCTTTTTTTTTTGTAAAGAGTCTCCCCCATACAACCTAAGGTGACCTCAGAACTGGTCTGTTTGCCTTAACCTCAAGTACTAGGATTATAGATGTGTACACCTGGTTTAAATATTTTGTTTGTATGTTAATGGCCTTACGTGTGTTTGTAATGTTTTGTTGTGGTTTGTTTAAAGATTTTATTTTTAGTTGGACATGTGGCCCATACCTTAAATTCCAGCACTTAGAAGACAGGCAAGTGGATCTCTGTCAGTTCGAGGACACCCAGGACTATATACTGAGACCCTGTTTCAAACAAAATAGAGCTAGGGAGATAGCTCAGGGGTTATGAACACAGAGAAACTTAATTTGGTTCCTCGAATCCATATGAAGGCTCCTAACCTTAACTCCAACCCAGGGATCCAGTGTCCTCTTCTGGTCTCTGCAGGCACTGCATGAATGTGGTGCACATACTTTCCTGGCAGGCAAACACCATACACATAAAATAAGTTTAGACAAATAAAAAGATTTATTTTATGTGTATGTGTGTGTGCCTGATACCCAAGGAGACCAAAAGAAGGCATTAGATCCTGTAGGTGATTGTATGCCACCCATTGTGGGTGCTGGCACTCAAACCCAGGTCCTCTGAAAGATCAGCCAGTGCTCTTAACTGCTGGGCTGTCTCTCCAGCCCTGATATTTTCTTTTTAAAATTAAAAGAGATAAAGGAAATTTGTAACTGTTTTTCTAACTTTTGTTAAACCTCAGTGATGATGTCTCAGCTTTTCATGTGCTAATGTTGTGGGTGGGTAGTGATGGTGTATTTGAATGTTAGAACATTCACTAATGATGTTCAGGGGCCCAGGTTTGATTCCGGCACCAAAAACAAAACCATGTCCCACCCCTTCACCCCAAACAACTAGTTCCCATAAACAAAGGTACTATATTACCTGTAGTATAATATGTATAATATTGAGGAATCTTATTTTCAGCAGGATCTTTGCTAAGCTTGAGCAGTCTGTCAAGTGAAATAAAGATTTTTTTTCCTTTTGACACACTGAATCTATCTAGTTTTTAAATTTTGCTTTGCTTTGTTTTATGTTTTTGAGACAGAATAACTTAAACTCTGCAGTCTAGGCTGCCTCAAACTCACGATTCTGCTGCGTCAGCTTCCCATGTCGAGGCTTGTATTATTGATTTTTATCCCGTTTTCCAATACATAATTAGAAACCCATACTAGCCTTAAACTTAGACTATTCTGTCTCAGACTCCTAATACTGGGATTACAGGTTTGAACCACAAGGCCTGGCCTAGGCCATCATATTTTGAGTTTGGAAAAATGTTAGGAATTGTGATGGATTGAATAAGAATGGCCCCTATAGGCTAATATATTTGAATGCTTACTTATCAGGGAATGACACTTCTTGAGAAGGTTAGGAGGTGTAGCTTTGTTGAAGGAAGTGTGTAACTGGAGATGGGATTTGAGGTTTTAAAAGCCCAAGCTAGGCCCAGTGTCTTTTTCTTCTTGCTGTCTGTGAATTCACTGTAGAACCCTCAGCTATTCCAGCAATATGTCTGCATGCCAATATGCTCCCCACCATAATGACAGTGAACTGAACCTCTGAAACTGTAATCAAGCCCCAAGTACATGCTTTCTCTTGTAAGAGTTGCTTTGGTCATGGTGTCTCTTTACAGCAATAGAACACTAAGACAGAAATGGTAGAGATATCTTAATTTAGAAAAAAAAACAAGCTGTGTATCTGAAGCCATTGCATTCTGTTATACTTAAAGCTAGAATATAGAAGTGGGAAAATATGCCTATGGTTTGAGATATTATCTAAGAAAAATTTTGTACGATTTATGGTTTGCATCTTAGGTGTTCCCCTAAAGCATGAGTTGAAGGCTTTGGTCTCTAGGTGATGATGCTGCAGGAGGTGACAGTGTGCCTTTGGAGGCTGTTTTTGTGCTTCCTGGCGTCTGTGTGAACAGTCGTGTTCTTCCCCACTCCTCCCATGAGTCTGTGTGTTCAAAGTAATGGTGCCAGTGACCCTGGGTTGAGATTGATACCACAAGCAAAGTCCATCCTCCTTTCTTGGTTTATCGTTGTTATTCTTAGTTATTGGAAGCTGATGGATGCACAGAGTCTACAAAGTCTTTTCTTCTCTTTTTGTATTGAGGCAGCATTTCATGTAGCTGAACATAGCCCTGAATTCGTGATCCTCCTACCTCCACCTCCCAGGTGCTGGGATTCAAGGTGTGCACCACATCCTGTAAGAACAGTGGCTTTAAAAACAAAGGACATTGAGCTTATAGTTCATGATCCTAGAGAAGCTAAGTGTAAGCTGAATCCTGAGAAAAACATACCTAGATCCACCTGGAAAGGGGAAATAGACAAGATCACCTGACAGAATTGGGAGCATGGGGGTGGGAGAGGAGTATGGAGGGCGGAAGGGGAAGATGAGAGGGGAGAAAAGGGGAGGGGGACTAGAACTTGAGGGAACGGGATAGTTGAGATGGAGGAAGGAAAGATATCTTTATTGAGGGAGCCATTATGGGACTAGCAAGAAACCTGGCACTAGAGAAATTCCCAGGACTCCAAAAGGGTGGCCCCAGCTAAGACCCTAAGAGGAGAGGGTGCCTGAACTGGCCTTGCCCTATAGTCAGACTGATGAATATCTTAAATATCACCATAGAACCTTCATCCAGAAACTGGTGGAAACAGAGACAGAGACCTGTATCGGAGCACTGAACTGAGCTCCCAAAGTCCAGTTGAAGAGTGGGAGGAGTAAGAACATGAGCAAAGAGGTCAAGACCATGATGGGTTCACCTACTGAAACAGTTTACCTGAGCTAATGGGAGCTCACCAACACCAGCTGGACAGGAAAGGAAACAGCATAGGTCCAAACTAATCTCTCTGACTGTGGTTGACAGTTGCTTGGCTGGGGCAGACTAGCACCAGGATTTATCCCTACTGCTTGTAGCGGTTTTTTTTTTTTTGAACCTATTCTCTTTGGATGGATACCTTGCTCAGCCTAGATATAGTAGGGAAGGCCTTGGGCCTTCCCCAAAAGCAGTGTGCCTTACCCTCTCTGAGGAGTGGATGGTGAGTTGGGTGGGGGGAGGTGGAGGGAATGGGAGGAGGGGTGGGAGTGGGAACTGGGATTGGTATGTAAAATGAAAAGATAGTTTGTTTTCTTTAAAAAAAAAAGAAAAAGAAAAAAATAGTAACACACATGAAAGAAAGAAAAAGAAAAGTGGCTTTATTATTTGAACCACAACAGAACTCCGCAACTAGGAGCTTTGTTTCTAGCTGCTTTTTTATGTTTTTCACAGGGAAACTGTCCCCTCACTCTGGAGGTTTGAAATTGTATATATATGAGCATAATTTCTTAAGATAGGGAAAAGAAAAAGGAGATCTATGTTCAGAATAGTATTCTTAAATTCTAATAGCCGATCTTAAAGCCTCAAAGTAACATTTTGGTTTTAAAAGGGAGTATGTAGAATTATATATTAATACCACAAGATAGGCCCATTGGGCTTGTACTGAATCTCATGGCATGTTGTTATTCCAGCAAAAGAACCCGTGATATGAAGGAAAGGGATTAGAAGATGAAAATTGTATAACATTCACGTTGCAAATAAACATTTAATGGAACTTGTAATTGAAACTGACTTTTTTTTCCTACTATGTATGTACTGGGGGATTAAGTCCTGAGTCTCCTGCTTGCTACACAAGTGCCCCACTCTTGATCTAAATCCTCAGCCTCTGGTGGCTGTTATAATCAGTTTTTCAAATAAAAGCAAATTCCTTCCAATGCCTAATACCGGATGACTATCAACAAAGAATGATGGCACCCACTGTGGGTTTTCAGGGACTGTTGGGAGAGGGTGGAAGCACAGACTGTGATACCAGCACGAGAGGCAGAGGGGAGGGATGAGTTCAGTCAGCTGATGCCAGTCTGGACTGTGTGAAACACTGTCTACAAAACCCAGCAATTTAAAAACAAAGGAAGCCTGGCAGTGGTGACACGCGCTTTTAATCCCAGCACGTGGGAGGCAGAGGTAGGTACATCTCTGTGAGTTAGAGAACAGCCTGGTCTACAGAGAGTTCCAGGACAGCCAAAGCTACAACTCTGTCTCAAAAAAACGTTAAAAAAGGATATTAGGTGTGATAATTTCCCTTTCTTTTAATTAAAAAATTGTGTATGTGTACAGACAGGACCATGACATTCACAGATGGAGGTCAAAGGACAATTGTTTTAAAATATTTTTAAAAAATTTATGTTATGTGTATGATGCTCTATCTGTATATACACCTACATGCTGGAAGGTAGATGGCTATGAGCCACCATGTGGTTACTGGGAGTTGAACTTAGGACTTTTGGAAAAGCTACCAATGCTCTTAACCCTGAGCCATCTCTCCAGCCCTCAGAGGACAACTTTTGGGAGTTGGTTCTTTCTTAACCCTGTTGAGTGACACAGGGTCTTTCTTGGTGGTCTGCTGTGCTGCACATCCCAGGATCACTGCCTTTGAACTGTGGACTTTTGTCACCTCCCATTTCCACGTAGGCATGCTGGGATTATAGATACATGGCACCCAGGGTTCTTTCAGGGTTGAATTTAGGTTGTCTGGCTTGTGCTACCATTTGAACCCCATCATACTGGCTTCCTGGTAATGTTTTATACTTCATCTCCATGTTGTTCACATGTCTGTTTAATTTGTGAAAATTCCTGAAGGAGTGCACTTCTATCTGTGCTTACTCTTTCCCTCCCTGCTGCTGGAATTAAACATAGGGTCTTGTGCATACTAGGCAAACACTCTCCCACTGAGTTAGCTGTACCTCAGTCCTGTTTGTTCATCTTACCATATTTTATTCTTCAGTAAGTTTACCAAAAAATCAAAATTGTGTATAAAAATTTAGGTTGAAGAATTCTTTTGAAAAATACACCTTGCCTGATAGGCTCTCACAGCTGGAGTTAGCTAGTCCACTTTAGGTGGTGCCTCTATTCCCCATCTGTCACAGGTTTCTTCTCATCCTCTTTAGTTGTATTACATTATTGGTATCCAAAGGGTTCAAATGCTAAAAACAAAACAAAACAAAAACCAGCGTATTTGAGAAATAATTGAAATCTTACATGCCACTCATTTTCTTTTAAGATTTATTTTTATCTTATATATGACCTGAAGTTTCAGCTCACTCATGTAAGCACCTAAAAGGGGCTGGAGACATAGCTCCACAGTTAGGAACCCTGGCTGCGCTTCCAGAGGACCTGGGTTCAACCCCGGCAACCACAGCTCACAACTGTCTGCAACTTCAGTTTCAAGATATCTGTTGATTTTTTTTTTGTTGTTGTTGTTTGTTTGCCTCTGCAGGCACCATGCACACAATGTGGTACAAAGGTATACCTGCATGCAAAACACTCATACACATTAAAAAGAAGAAAATAAAACTTCCAAAGATGTATAGATATCACTATGGTTATTTAAGAGTACGTTTTGTTCTTCTAAGAAGAATATTAATATCCTAAAGTAGTATCACCACCCCTCATAGACTTAGACAACCACTAATCCACTTTCAGTCTTATTACAGATGCTTGGATTTGTCTAGATAATTTTGTATTTTATCTAGATAATTGTGGATATTTAAATTTTGTGTTCTGTGCTAAAAAAAAATAATTACAAGACAAGCGTAGTAGCACATGCTTACAATCCCAGAACTGGCAGTTGGAGAGGAAGGGTTGTAGCGTCCAGACTTTGGCAGGCTTAGCAGGGCTGCCTCATGATCTTTCTTGGGTGTGTGGTATTTCATTTTACACTTCCGCATAACAGTCCCTCTCTGAGGAAAGTCATAACAGGAAGAGGTCAGGGAAGGAACCTGGAGGCAGAAGCTGAAGCAGAAGCCATGGAGGAGTGCTGTTTACTGACTTACAAATAATGTACTTTAAAAGATATTTTTTCCTTATTTTATGTATGTATGCCTGAGTGTCCTGAGTGTGTGCTTTGTGCACCATATGTGTGCAGGAGCCCTCGGAGGTCAGAAGCACTGGATCCCTTGATCCTAGAGTTAGGTGGTTGTAAACTGTGATGTGGGTGCTGGAAACAAAGCTGATGTCCTCTGCAAGAGCAGCAAACATCTCTCTAGCCCCTCAAAGAATAATGTTAAAAAAATATAATTGTAGATACACATTGACACACATCTGTAATCCTAGCATTTGGGAAGTAGAGGCAGAAAGATCAAGGCCAGCCAGGGCTACACAGTGACGTAGTGAGACCCTATCTCAGCTCCCCACCCTTACCCCTCAAAGTCATTGTCTATTAATTCCAGAGGCTTATAACGTTATATAAAATATTCTTATAGCAAGTATTCTGTATTTAGGAATAATTACAAATGTAGTATTACTGATCAAAAGGTAGTATTTTAGAGTTTTTTCTTGGTGAAGAATGGCTTTTTAGAGAAGGTCTATTTAGACCAGGTGTCCTTGATTGAACTGTGGCTGTCTGCCTCTGTGCACTGACAGTATTTCAGTTCTTGATAAATACTGCTCAGATGTCTGTAAGAAGTATGCTAGATCACACTTGCCATTGCTGTATGATGACGTTAGAACTTCCACAAACCTACCAATATTGGGAATACATTTACTTGACGTGTTCACTTTCCAAGACTGAATATTGTTTAGAATTGTCAGTTTGATCTACGCTTAGGCTGTTTTAGATGTGGATACCAGTACTGTCCTTTTTGAATGAAGACAGCCCCACTTAGGAGGCGTTGTGCATGAATGTGGTATCCCATACTTTTCCAGCTGGTTCCTGAATGTTCTTGAATTCAAGCAGAATGGCTCTTTGCCAGTGTAAATTGGCACTTCAGCCCACAATGGTGTGTTTTATTTCCTTGTTGGTTGATAGAGCCAACATTTCAGATGCCTCTCTTTTTGGTTGGTTTTATAATTTGATTCATGATAAATTATATCTTGTGTTTCTCAAATGTTGTTCATAGCCAGGAACACTTTTGAAAACAAGTTGTTTTCCTGTTTATGCCACATAGATTACTGTTTGCCAGTTAGCTGCCATAATTCTTCTTCTTAGAAATTGTCACCAGCTAGTTATTAAGCATCTATTATCACTGATGTGGAATTAACTTCCACTTAAAACGTTCCAGTTAAACAAAACTTGGTTGTAAACCCCTTAATTGATTCCTTGTCTGCACACTGCAGCGTTACTCATCCAGGGTGTGAGTCACTAGCGATTCTAACGGATTGCTCAGCTCTCCATCTGGGATGCTCAGAGTTATGTAGTGACCCATCTTCAGGTTTTTTTTTTTTTTTTTTTTAAGTTTAGTCCAGATTTTCTGGAATGGCTGTTTGGGAAATACTGTTGTTTTGTTTTGAGACAGGGTTTCTCTGTGTAACAGTCTTAGTTGTTCTGGATCTTGCTCTGTAGACCAGGCTGGCCTCAAACTCAGAGATCTGTCTGCCCCTGCCTCCTGAGTGCTGGGATTGAAGACGTGCGCTACCACCTCCCATCTGGGAAATATCTTTATGAAAATGTGACATCTTGTTATTGCTAATGTCATCACTGTTACTTTGCTTCCTTCCTTACCCTGGAGTGCTGAATTTTCTGTAATTTTTTGGTTGTTTTATGAATTTTATTGTGCCAGAGATAATATTAAGCAATGTGAACCTTAGAAATCAACAAGTTTGTTAGTCTCCATTTGATATTCTCCATTATGTCACAATTGGAAAATTGGAAACATGGAAAGAGGGGATGGAGAGATGGCTCAGTGGTAAAGAACATGTACTGCTCTTACAGAGGACCTCAGTTCAGTTCCTCAACTCCAGGAGATTTGAGATGCCTCTGACCTTAGTGGGTACCTATAGTCATATGCGTGTGTGTGTGTGGAAAGAAATACGGAAAATAAGACCTGATTCCTGAAGCACGGAAATCACATTCTGAAATCACTGTCCTTGGCTCCTACTCCATTCTGCTCTGTTTTGTAAAATTTAGGGTTAAGAATCAATTACTTACTTTATCTATAGATTTTTGTTTATTTTTGGGGACAGAGTTTCTTGGTGTAGCCTTGGCTGTCCTGGCTTCTTTTATTTATTTATTTATTTATTGAAGATTTATTTATTATTTATTTAGGCCAGAAGAGGGTTCCTGATCTCATTACAGATGGTTGTGACCCACCATGTGGGTACTGGGAATTGAACTCAGGACCTCTAGAAGAGCAGCCAGGGCTCTTAACTGCTGAGTCATCTCTCCAGTCCTGGCTTCTTTTTAAAATATTTTAAAGCTTTGTGCTGAGTTCATTTGAGTTTGGTTCTAGCTTGCTTCTAGACCTGGGTCTGAGCATGCTCAGAGCTCCCAGTCTAAATCATCTTCGCCTCCTTCTGAATGCTCTGGTGTTAGGATCTTTCCCCTTTGGTTGGTAGGAATACAAAGCATTGCTTGTCCTGATCATGTCCAAATTGCCCCACTGTGGGTATTTTCTTCATACATGAACTAATCAGTGCTGAAGACGGGAGGCCCTTCACAGATATCCAGGGCCTGTTTCTGTAGCATGAATCCTCCCACGTCACCATTCATTTCCCTGTGAACTGTGATAGTAGTCACCACTGACTGCACATATACCAAACACTATGCATCTATAGCATTAATAATATTAATAATGATATTAACTGGGCATGGTGAACCAGACCTTTAATCCCAGGACTTGGAAGGCAGAGGCAGGTGGATTTCTGAGTTTGAGGCCAGCCTGGTCTACATAGAAAGCTTCAGGATAGCCAGGTGTAGCACGAATTGTAATTTATTTTAATAATAACCCACAGTCAGATATTGAGGGGTGAAAGCTATAAGATCAGAGGAACAGTGCAGTCCGCCACTAGAGAGACCTTCTACTTCTGCTGAATCCTGGGACTGCTGCCTTAGACTGCTCTGAGCTCCTGTCTCTCCTTATTTTATATTCCTCTCTCTTCCCAGCCATATCACTCCTGTCTCCACCTCCCAAGTGCAGATCACCTTTGTTTCTCTTTTAGACAGGATCAATTTTGTGTAGCCCACGGTGGCTTTGAACTAACAGAGATCCGTCTGCCTCTGTTTCCCAAACCTTGTGATTAAAGGTGTGTGCCACCACAGCCTGGCCTCTAATGGCTTCGCTCTGCACACTGATCTTCAGGCAAGCTTTATATGTTAACACACAAACAAAATATCACTACGTGTTTCTATATAGCGTGCTGCCCTGTGTTCCTCTGTCTGGGCTGTCTCCTCGACTCAGTGAGTCTACTATACTTTGTTTATTTCTTCCTCCTTGCTCTGGAAACCCTCTAGTTAGCTTAGATAATTAGAGGTCTCATGTTGTTTCCCTCCTCTCAGGCATTTCCTATTATTTAAGAAGTGAATAACTACTGCTTTATAGACTTTCCCGTAGTGTTAATTAAGTGTATTAGTGTTAATACATTCAAGACCATGTCATATCCCAAGATGTCCTTGAACTGATGTGCTTTGCTTCAGCAAACTGAGTGCTGCGATTAGAAACTTGGTACCATGCCTAGTCTGTCTGACCTTTTGTTTTGTTTTTTTTGAGGCAGGGTTTCTCTGTGTAACAGTCCTGGCTGTCCTGAAATTCGTTTTGTAGACCAAGCTGGCCTCGAACTCAATGAGATCCACCTATCTCTGCCTCCCAAATGCTAGTGCTGGGATTAAAGGTGTGCACCACCACTGCCCGACCTTTTTTTTTTTTAAGATTTATTTTATTTTTAATTCCATGTGTATAGGTGGTTATGAGCCACAGTGTGGCTGTTGGGAATTGAATCTGGGTCCTCTGGAAGAACAACTAGTCCTCTTACTGTATACACACATACACATGCACACACACATACATGCACGCACACACATGGAGATTGAATCTGGGTCCTCTGGAAGAACAACTAGTCCTCTTACTGTATACACTCACACATGCATGCACACACACACACACACACAGCAGTATGTAGATATGTAATGGCTCACACTTGTGATCTCAGTACTCAGGATACTGAGTCAATAGGATTCCTGAGAGCTCAAGGCAAGACTACAAAGACCCTTCCTTACAAAAAGAAAAAGAAAAAAAGAAACTGTTCATTGTTCCCTTGTACTGTTTCTAGTTAGCTCTTTTTTCTTTAGGGGTAGGGAGAGGAAGCTAAGCTTGGTAGTACTTGCCTGTGTAGTTTGAGCACTCAGGAGGCAGGGGCAGGAGGATTGTCACAAGTTCTAGGACAGTTTGATCTAAATAGTAAGTTTAGGCTAGCCAGGACCAATTTAGAGATGCTATCTTGAAAACCCAAAAACCAAACAATTCAACATTAGCAAGACTGGCTGGCTTCAAATTCTGGTTTTACAATATTTAGTAATTAGATGATCTTAGACAAATTACATACATTATCTGAATCTCACTTTCTAATGTTTATGATGATCCCAATAATCAGACTCTACCACCTGAGATAATCCAGATAATATGATTTATACTTAAGTTTTAAAAATCCTATAAACTTCACTTAACAGAAGAATGCAGTAAGTTTTTACTTGATCCTAATAGTGTATAACTAATAGAAAATTGTTATGAATTTTGGGCCTAATGTAACTCAGTGATATGACACTTCTAGTGCAAGGCAAGGTAGATTTATATCTTAAGTTACTTGGAAAATAAACTAAAAATAGCGTATTTGGTTTCTGTCCAATTACTGTTAAATAAGCAAACATGATTTTCTTTAGTATGTATGTGGGTGCGTGAATAGTTTTGAATTATGGACCACCATGAGCTGTAGTATACTTTTTAAAAAATTAATGTTGGTTCTGCTGTTCCTTTGGAAGCCCATGCTTTTTTATTTTAGAAGGAAAATTGCCCATCACCCATTTTATGTGATGTTAAAATTAGTAAAGCATATCATTTATATAGAAAGGGATACAGTAAAATGCTGAAACAGGCTGCTCTTTAAAATCAGGTTTATAAGCTGGGTTGTGGTGGCGCACGCCTTTAATCCCAGCACGAGGAAGGCAGAGGCAGGTGGATCTCTTGAGTTTGAGGCCAGCCTGGTCTACAGAATGATTTCCAGGACAGCCAGGGCTGTTACACAGAGAAACCCTGTCTCAAAAAAGAAAGAAAAAAAAAGTTTGTTTAGCACCTATGGTGCTAGCTTCTGGTTGGTTCTGGTGAAAGTCTGGTAGGGTACCCAGGCAGCAAGAGACTGGCAGCAGATCACCTCACCAGACAGAAAGCAGGAGGGATTCAGGGATCAGGATCAGGCTTTTATAACTCCTTCTCCCCAGTATTCGGTGCAAGAGACCAACTTTCCACTCTGAGGTCAACATCTCAACATCCCAATGGCCTGTAGAACGTCCATTAGGCCTTTTTTGTTTGGTTTTAGTTTTGGGTTTTGATTTTAGGTTTTTGGGTTTTTTCGAGACAGGGTTTCTCTGTGTAGTTCTTTCTGGGTGTCCTGGAACTCACTCTGTAGACCAGGCTGGCCTCAGAGATTTGCCTTCCTCTGCCTCCCAAGTGCTAGGATTAAAGATGTGTGCTACCATCACCTGGCTTGGCCATTCTAAGGAATAACTCCAGCATGTGAGGTTGAGGAGGAGAGAGACATTCAAATCATACTAAAGAGAAACCAAAACAAAATCATTTATTACTAAGCTGCTTGTAAGATAATGCCATTTTTTAATGTAGAAAGGTATTTTTAAAGATTTGTTTGTTTTTATTTTATGAGTGTTTTGCCTACATGTATACATGTGTATAGTATGTGTGCCTGGTACACTCGGGTCAGAAGAGGGCCTTGGATTCCCTGGAATTGAAGTAAACAGCCAGTTGTTGTGAGCCACCATGTCGGTACTGGAAACGAACCTGGGTCTTAACCATCTCTCCAGCCCCTGGTTTTTTAGTTTTTTTTTTTTTTTTTAGATTTATCAATTTTATTTATATGTGTGTTTTGTATGCATGCACACCATGTGTGTGCCTGAGAAGGTCAGAAGAAGACATTGGACCCACTAGAACTGGAGTTACAGGTGGTTGTGAGTAACTATGTGGGTACTGGGAGCTTAACCTGAGTCATCCCCAAGAGCAGCAGTTAGTCCTGCCCATTGAGCCATTTCTCCAGCCCAGCTAATGTCATTTTATACTTGGAAGTTCACATTGATGAAAGACTGAGGGAAACAGCTGGGTGGTGGTAGTGCACACCTTTCACCCCAGCATTCGGGAGGCAGAGGCAGGCAGATCTCTGTGAGTTTGAGGCCAGCTTGTTCTAGAGTTCCAGGACATCAAGGACTACACGGAGAAACCCTGTCTCAAAAAAACAAACAAAAAAAACTTTCTTTCATGTATATGGATGGATGCTTTGTGTGCATGTATGTCTGTGTTCCATGTGTCTGCCTGGTGACTATGGTCAGAAGAGGACAGCAGATCTCCTGGGACTGGAGCTTTATGTGGTTATGTGTATCATGTGGGTGCTGGGGATTGAAACTATGGAAATGCTCTTAACCTCTAAGCTGTCTCCCAGACCACTTTGTGACAGTTTCTCGTCATGTTGTTGGTTTATCTTGCCTCCATGTAATTAAGAAAAAGGATGACATAATTTGTATTGAGCATAAATTATAGGGAAACCTGTACCAAAGACTTCAGGATGTGGATCTAGCGGTTGGGGTTCCATAAAAGCTCATGGAAAGAAAGACTGGGTTGGTTTAACATTCTCTCCTCTCTCCCTTTCTCTCCCCTTTTATCTCAGGGCCTCATGTGTCTCAGGCTGGCCTTGACTTTGAACTTACTCCTGATTCTCTTGCCTCCACATCCTAAATGTTGAGTTCTAAATGCTCTACTTTTGTGGTATTGGGGATCAGATCAGGGCTCTGTGTGTACTAGGCCAGCACTCTGCCAACTAAGCCACAGCCTCAGACTTGGCCTGCTTCAGCATTCCTAAACTCTCAGTTTAACTAGTGCACAAGACTGAATTCTGGGTGTGTTAAAATTGGAGGTGCAGATGGTTGTGAGTCACTATGTGGATACTGCAGATTAAACCTGAGCCTTCTATGAAAGCAGCACCTGTCTAAACCACTGCACCCTCTCTCCAGGCGCGTCCCCCCACCCATCACCCTACCCGTCTCCTGAGTTCTGACATAGCACTAGTTTGGCTTTGTGTGTCAGCTTTCCACATAGAAATTTTAACATGTGATTTTTGGCAAATAATTTTTGTTTTTTTCTTAAAAGTTTTTTTCCCTATATCTTTTTTGTTTTGTTTTTCAAAACATGGTTTCCCTGTGTAACAGTTCTGGCTGTCCTGGAACTTATCTCAAAACAACAAAACCCTAAGTTCCAGTTAAATTACCATGAACACTCAGGGATTTTTGTTTTTGAGACAGTGTCTCACTTTGCAGTCATGGCTACACCACATAAACCAGGCTGACTCAAACTCAGGGAGATCCCCCTGCCTCTGCCTTTTGAGGGCTGAGATGAAAGACTATGGGCCAAGAGGCCCAGCCTCAGCATTGTTTTAAATGATAGTCACAAGCAAAGTTGGTGCCTTATGGATGACATTTGACCATAGCTTTTTAAAGAACTTGATAAAGGGCACTAAATTCTCCCGCATTGGTTTGCTTTGTTGATTGTTTTGTTGTCTTGAGACAAAGTCTAGCTATGCTATAATACACAGCCAGCTAGCCTGGAACTTGCTGTGGAGACTTCACAGGGGCCTCAACTTCACATTGTTTTGTTTTTCAAGCTGTCTTTGTTTTGTTTTTAATCACAGTCCAGGTGTTTTCTCTCTGACTTTGTGAGCCTTAGGATTTGTAAATCACCTCCTGTGGAGACTGGTGTTGCAGTGACTGAGCCAGCTGTTGGGTGTTTCAGCTGAACAGCTTGCTCCTACTTGGCTGCTCAAATCCCAGTGAGAAGTATTGGCTGTGGCAGAGACAGGGCTGTTGGTAGCCTGGTTTAGCCTTGCAGTGCTGCTGCTTTGTTTTTGCTGTAGTTGCCAATGTTTATTAGTGGGTTTGTTTGTTTGTTTGGTTTTAGTGAGGGTCTTGCTTTTAACCCTGGCTGGCCTGGAATTCTAAGGGATCTGCCTGTCTCTGCCTCCCTCTTCTAAACGCTGGGATTAAAGGTGTGCTCTACCTTGCCCAACAGTTTTGAATTTTCACAAATGACTCTTTTCTCTATTAGGTTATCTTACTTTTGAATTAATTAATTTATTTAACCTGCATGTATGTATGTGTACTATGTATACTCCTGTGCCCGCAGAGGCCAAAAGTGGACATTGAATCCCCTGGAACTAGAGTTACAGACAGTTGTGAGCCACCATGTGGGTTCTGGGAATTGAACCCAGGTCCTCCGAAAAAGCAGCCAGTGATCTTAACTGCTGAGTCATCTCTCCAGCCCCCTATCAGGTTTTTGTAGAGCCTGATGAGTTTAAAAAAAAAACAAAACACAACTCTGAGATCACTGTTAATTTCTCCTTGCACGTATTTCGGGAGGAGGAAAGAATGGTATTCACAGTCAAGCCTTTTTCCATCTCATTCTGGTGACCCATGTGGCACACAGAAAACTTTGTTTCTTCCTGAAAGTGACACGCTTGTGATTCATTGTTTTCTGTGGGAGGAAGCTCATGACCTGCTCTTTTCTTTTTCCCTTCCAGAGAGAGTTTGGGAAAGTAACAAACATAATACCATTTCTGAAAGAAGGTTTTGGATAACAGAAGTTCTGGATAACAGGTAAGTTTGGAGTTACTTGGTGGTGGTGATTACCATAGTCTTCAAGTGCCGTGTGGGAGAGGAAGGAGGGGTTGAGAATGTCGATGGGCTTTGTGTCAAGTGTTATTGGGGTTTGACACGTGACACAGATTCTAGACATAAATGTGGGTATTTTGTAATTATCCTCTAAAATGGTATTTTTAAAGATGATGCCAAACTTATGGTGCCTCACAACCATAATGTAATGAGATCTAGTGCCTTCTTGAGGAAGAGACCTGGTCAATTGTTCTCATCGACTTTGACCATGAAACCCAATATGGACAGTTCAATAAAACCACATTATATGGGCTGCACATGCCTGCTTCAGCATTGCCAGGGAATAAATTTCATTTTCATTTCAATTTCATGATGACAAACACATGTGATCCCAACATTCCAAGACTGAGGTTAGAGGTAAGCCTAGGCAACATTTGACCCTCTGAAAACAAAAACAAAAACAAAATAAATAAAAATAAGAGCCATACATGGTGATACATGTCCTTAGTTCCAGTGCTTCGGAGGCAGATCTCTGTGAGTTTGAGGCTAGCCTGCTCTAGACATTGAGTTTCAGGATAGCCAGAGCTACATAGTGCGACCTTGCTTCAAAAAACAAAAATAAAAAGTATGCTGCTTTTTTTTAAAAATATTTATTTATTATGTATACAATATTCTGTCTGTGTGTATGCCTGCAGGCCAGAAGAGGGCACCAGACCCGATTACAGATGGTTGTGAGCCACCATGTGGTTGCTGGG